>NC_045128.1:5690182-5994861 GCF_007655135.1 Punica granatum
CATTGATACCCACATATACTATTATATGTTTGCATGCATGTTTGTCGAAATATAGAATTTTACATCATCTAATTTTGATTAATCTTAGTTATATATTAATGCATTTTTAATTCAATAAAGCATTAAATTTATTTATTTATTTAATGTAAAAGAAGTATTTAGTGGAACTAACTCAATATGAAGATTTAACATGTTTTATTTATTGTTAACTTGAAAATTATCAATGAATAGTTAATTATGCAATTATAAGCTAATTAGTTAACACTTTATATTATAATATGACTGGAGTTAAGAACTTTTGGGGTGTTAAAATTTAGTTTTCAAACTCAACGTCTCTGCCTCTTGTACTTGTACATCACACATATAGGTAAGTATACACACACTGACGTCGATCGATCCGAATCAAGAAGAACAGAAAGTCAAACTCATAAATTAATATAATGGCTACAGACTAACCTACATAAAAACTAAACTAGCCAGAATAGATATGGGACTGACAAGGGTCTAGATTTGAATTGTTACAGATCTGCAGCCTGTAACATCCCGAATTTTCGTCGGTTATGCACGTAAATTTCCATTGATTTTATAATTATTTTTTAGAGTTATCAATTTATATAATATTTTATATATAAAATATATTCAAAGCTTGCTTTCCATGTGTCAGGCTTGAGTGCCATGTGTTATTTCTTCCTTCAATCTACCAGTTGTTTCGTCCTGCACACACACATATATGCATACATATATATGTATATTTGTTTTTAACATTTGATGGCAGAGGGTAATAAAAAAAAAAAAAGGGAAAATGTCAAATTTGATCGCGAACCTTTTAACTCTTTTTCTATCTTAGTCATAAACATCTTCTTTGACTGGATTTCGTTCTCAATCTTTTTCACGCTTTATAAGTTCAGTACTTCCGTTCCAAATTCCTTCCATTTTCCCTGACTTGTATATTCGTCAAATGAGAGTGTGCCACGTGCGCGACAGACCAGTGCTATTCTAAATCGATTGTTATAGAGCAAATTAGATTCTTTTTTTAATCAGATTCGTAAACCGGACTAAGATATTTTCGGTTCTTTTAAGATTTCAGTCATGGCTTCTCTTTCATAGTCTCACGCACCGACAGATGAAAGAGAAGCCATGACTGATATTCCAAAAGAACCGAAAATATTTTAATCCAATTTACGAATCTGATTAAAATAAGAATCGAATTTGCTCTATAACAACCAATTTAGAGTAGCAGTGATTTGTCGCGCACGTGGCGCACTCTCATTTGATAAATATACAAGTCAGACAAAATGGATGGAATTTTAGACGGAATGACTGAACTCATACCATACGAAAAAGATTGAGGACGAAATTTAGCAAAAAAAAATATTTATGACTAAGGTTGAGGACGAAATTTGATCATTTTCCTAAAAAAAAAAAAAAGACCAGGAGGGGAACGGACCGGCTCGGGGAAGGCGGAAGAGAGAGAGAAGAACAAGGCTGAGTGGAAGAGGGGACTGCCGGAACTCTTCTTTCTTTTCCGGGCAGCCCAAGTGATCATGAAAACGAGAGAAAGCGTGCACATGAAAGGCAAGGAACCAAAGTTGAAATTTGTTTCCTTTATGGGGGAGCTTGACGGATGGAGGTGGGGTATAAGGCAGAAATGAAAAAGGAAAAAAAAAAGGGGATCGGAGCTTGGGTTTTCTTGGGGTAGATCGACTGATTAATGGAAAACGAGAGAAAAAGCAATTTATGGAATAAGAGTGGAGGGAGGACAAGAACAAAGAAATGTTGGAGGTCGGTTCTGCTTCAAAGAACTGAGTGACAGGTCGGGAGGAGTCCTTATCTGCTAGCAGATGGTGCGTATGCTGTTCCCCTTCAGTTTATTTTCCCTTTGTACATTTATTTTAATGTCTGCTGTAGATTATTTGGGTAAGACCAGAGAAGAAGGTGTAAGAATATATTATATATTTATAAAATTAAAGAAATAATCTCTTAATTAAGCGGTTCTCATGTCATACAATATATTTCGTGATTTGAGTGAAATATTTCATATCTCGTGAATTATAGTTAATATCTTTTTGATAAGAGGATATATAAGGAAATAATATTTTAAGGGATCTCTAGCTCCGCTTAGTTAAATGGCCTGTGTCTCTAGCCATCTAGACGTCTCATACGGAGATGTTAGGAGTTAGAAGACACTTTCAATCTTATCTGTTTTACAGGTCTATCGCGTGATGTGTGGAAATCATCGATGTAATCAAGGTAATGGATAGAGATCAGTTTATTTCACTGTATAATTTATTGCTATTAGATTAAAAATTAATCTTATAGTTAGTATCAAAGCCAACCTTCATGCTATGGTTGGTGCTATAGTTGTGCTTGATGATTTTATAATATCATGCAATTAGGGTTTACGATTTACCAGTCGATTAAGATTGATTAGATTTGATTCTTGCAATTAGGGTTTCAATTATAGCAATTGTTGCTTGTTTTCTGTGAATAATCTGAATTCGACCTTAATCAAGCTGGATTAGGGTTAATTAAAGCAAATTAGGGTCGAATTAGGGTTTTCCAAGGAGTAGGCAGGCCGCGGCTAGCCCCAGGGAGGCCGAAGGAGGCGGCCAACCGCCACCCCAGTCGGTATTCCAAAGCGATTGGAGGCGAATCGAACCCAGACCAGAACTCATCGTGGTCTGCAACCTCGCTTTGTGGCTCGTGAGGCATAATCGCGGCCAAGTGAGGATCGGCAGCCGCGACTAAGGGACCTCGGGTATTTGATTGCGCCCGCCACCGTGTCGGAATCGAGCCACGATGTAGTGGATCGGTAGCAAGTCGTTCGATTGCTGCTTCAATGAGTCGGAATCGACTCATAGCTCTCGGCCCAAGCTCCCTGCTCCAGAGCCTCCGCTGCGCCTATCGATCTTCCCCAAGCCCTTATAGAGCAATCTGCCATCCAGCTTGACCCCGATGGTCACGGCCGGAGGCGGCACAGTCATCGTCGTCACTGTGGAACGGCCGTGACCCATGGCAATTGCACGGGGCCGAGTGGGGCTACGGGCGGCAGGTGGTGACGCTAGGGTTCGCGGACTTGAAGTGAGGAGTCGGGCGGAGAAGGTGAAGTTGACTTGACCCGAGTCTATTTCGGTTTCGCCCGATCCAATCTCGGCCCGCTCCAGCTTTAGTCCGACCTGAATTAGTGTTTGGGTTTCGGCCCAACTGAACTGGTTCGACCCACTTCAGTCCTTTTGGGCTAGGCTTAGGTTCCAGCCCATTAAGTCAAGCCTGGTCCAGTGGACTGTCTTGACCGGTTCAGCGACCAGTTTGACCAGTTCAGGTAACTCTGATCGGTTATGACTGGTTCGGTTATTTCTTGGTCCGATTTGATGCTATGTAGTGTGGTTTTAAGGATATAGGAGTAGCCAAAGCACCCTATATAAGGCAAACCATGCATAGTTAAACTACATCATAGTTATTGGCATCAAATTGTAATCGAGTCGTGAGATTAATCACTTTGTCCTAAAGGGTAGTTATTAGTCTTGGAATTTAGATTAGTTTGAGAAGGTAAATTTTGGTATTATGGTGGGATTGTGTTATGCCCAAAGGATTGAAGAATAGTTTCATCGTAATTATCAAATTTGCTTGTCTCATTAGTAAATACATGCATTTTTGCGGCCTATCCCCAAAGGGAGGAGTAATTTACTATATATGGTTATTTCTTATTTTGCAGAGCATTTAATTGATGCCCTTGATTTTTGCAGCACTTCCTCAATCTGTTCTTGAAAATATTGCTTATGTTCCTATACTTGATGGACAAAATTTTTCTGACTGGAAGGAGTCAGTTCTTTTCACTCTGGGGTACATGGACCTAGACTATGTGCTCCATGAGGAGGAGCCACTTGCTCCCACGGATATAGATATGCTTGGGGTTAAGGAGAAGTATGAGTGGTGGGAGAAATTCAACCGCTTAAGCCTCGTGCTCATGAAGTCCCGTGTGAATAAAAGTATACAGGGAGCTGTTGGTGAGGTGACCAAGGTTAAGGATTTTTTGAAGGCAATTAAGGAACAATTTGCCAAATCAGATAAGACCTTGGCAAGTACCCTAATGAAGAGACTGACTAGCAAGACCTTCGACAATTCAAAAGGTGTGCGTGCACATATTACGAAAATGAGAGACTTAGTAGCTTAACTCAACACACTAAATGTGCGTTTGGTTTTAGAGTTAAAGTAACTTTGATTTTGATTTTGATTTTGATTGTGGAAAAGGACAAATGAGATAAGATTATAAATTTAACTTGAAAAACGTGTGTTTTTGTTGTTTAGTATGTTGAGTTAAAGTTAAAGTTAAAATTTTTGACTTAGGAAATGTGTGTTTTTGTTGTGTAGTATGTTGAGTTAAAATTAAAGTTTTCTGATTGTGAATCCAAACAAGACTTAAAGATTGATATCTCTGGGCCATTTTTTGTTCACTTAATTCTCAACTCCTTGCCAGCTGAGTATGGACCTTTCAAGATCTCCTACAACACACATAAAGAGGAGTGGTCTATTACAGAACTCTTGACCATGTGTGTTCAAGAGGAGGAGAGGATGAAGCAGGACAAGGTTAAAGTTGCCTATCTAGCTACCCATCCAAAGTGTAAGGGCAAGAAGGATCATGGGAAGAGGCAGTATAAGGTGCCACCTAAGACGGATGGCAGTAATGTGAAGTGCTTCTTCTGCAAGACTGATGGACATGTAAAGAAAGATTATCATAAATATAAGAAGTGGCTTGAAAAGAGAGGTATCTCAATTTCCTTAGTATGTCATGAATCATTTTTCGTTGAAACTCTTAAAAATACATGGTGGATTAACTCCAATTCTTCAATTCATATTGTGAATACCATGCAGGGCTTTCTCAACCTAAGGAATCTGACGGAAGGTGAGAGGTTCGTCTACTTAGGGAATAAGAGACACTCTCAAGTCGTTGGAGTTGTGACATTTGGGATAATACTGTCTTCGGGATATGCTTTAGATTTGAATAATGTCTTTTACATTCCAGACTTTTCTAGAAATTTGATTTCTATTTTCAAACTGGTTGTATTTGACTACATGTTTTTATTTGAGAATAAATTGATAATTTTTAGAAATGATTCTGAGATTAGTAGTGGTACCATGATCAATAATCTCTTTAAAGTTGATTTACATCCCAACTTTGAGTAAAATTATTTATGTGTGTATGCAACTGCTGGTATTAAAAGAAATATTGTGGATGAAAATTGCTCTCTACTTTGGCATAAGGGGTTGTGACATATCTCTTTAGAGAGGATTAAGAGATTGGCAAAAGAAGGAGTCCTAAACACTGGACGACATCGATTTTAAGACTTGTGTGGATTGCATAACGGGAAAGCAAACCAACAAGACATTCAAGGGTTCTTGAAGGAGTTCTGAGCTTCTCGAAATCATACATACTGATATATGTGGTTCATTTCCTACTCCCTGTTTTAATGGTCAGAGATATTTTATCTCATTCATTAATGATCATTTCAGATATATGTATCTTTATCTTCTAAATGAAAAGGCGGAAGCTCTTGATGCTTTGAAATCATTTAAGGCAGAAGTAGAAAAACAGAAAGACAAGAAAATTAAGATAGTTAGATCTGATAAGGGTAGGGAGTACTACGGACGGTAAACTGAGAATGGACAAATGAGTGGTCCATTTGCGAAATTCCTCGAAAGTGAAGGTATGATTTCTCAATACACAATGCCTGGCACACTACTACAAAATGGTCTTGCTGAAAGGAGTAATATAACACTTATGGATATGGTAAGAAGCATGATTGCCCATTCTGAGTTGCCATTGTCATTACGGAGTGAAGCTTTAAATACCACTGTGTATATATTGAATAGGGTTCCTACCAAGGCAGTCCCTAAAATACCTTTTGAGATCTGGTGCGGTTGGAAACCTAGTCTGAATCATTTACACGTATGGGGTTGTCCTGCTGAAGTAATATTGTATAATCCTTACATAAAGAAATTGGACACAAGGACTATTAGTGGTTTTTTCATTGGCTACTCCATAAATTCGAAGGGTTTCAGGTTCTATTGCCTTTCACATAGTCCCCGAATTGTTGAATCAAATAATGCAAGGTTTCTTGAGGATGTTGAACCTAGTGGGAGTAATGGTACTTGAACTATTGAGTTTGAATAAGCTCGAGAAAGTGTTTTGGTACCTACAATCCCTTTGGTTGTATTAAGGCATAATCGATCGGTCGATCATAGAGAGCAACCATATCAGGAACAAACTGCTCCTGCTGAAGTTATGGTTCAACCAGAAGAGCCAACTACTTCTATTCGGGGCACTAAACAAGTTGATTTAAGGAGATCCTCAAGAATTAGGAGATCTGCTATTTCTGATAACTATATTATATACCTCGTGGAGTCTGACTTTGATGTTGGACCTAAGGAAGACCCCGCAACGTTTTCACAGTCCATGAGTGAGGATAACTCCTCATTTTGATTAGATGCCATGAATGATGAGTTAGATTCTATGGCTAAGAATGGAGTCTGGGATCTCGTTGAATTACCAGAAGGGGCGGTAGCAATTGGCTGCAAATGGGTGTATGAAACCAAAAGAGATGCTTTTAGTAATGTCGAACGATATAAGGCTAGACTTGTCGCCAAGGGTTTTACTAAAAAGGAAGGTATTAATTACCATGAGACATTCTCTCCGGTTTCTAAGAAGGACTCGCTCAGGATAATTATGGCATTGGTGGCTCATCTGGACTTAGAGTGGCACCAGATGGATGTGAAAACGACTTTTCTTAATGGGGATCTTGATGAAGAGGTGTACATGAAACAACCTGAAGGGTTTAATGATGATAGTCATAAAGTGTGCAGGTTAAAGAAATCTATATATGGACTAAAAGAAGTATCTTGCCAATGGTATCTAAAGTTTCACAAGGTCATCACTTCATTTAGATTTTCTGAGAACCTTGTTGATCAATGTATATACCTTAAGGTCAATGGGAGTAAGTTTATTTTCTTAGTCCTATATGTAGATGACATACTCCTTGCAAGCAGTGACTTAGCTCTGCTGGAAGAGACTAAGCAGTTTCTCTCTGCTAATTTTGAAATGAAGGATATAGGTGAAGCTTTTTATGTCATTGGCATAAAAATTTACAGAAATAGGAAACAAAGAACTTTAGGACCGTCTCAAAAAGCCTACATTGAAAAGATATTGCAGAGATTCGGTATGAAAGACTGTCGATCCTCTCCAGCCCTATAATCAAAGGGGATAAATTCAATAATGACCAGTCACCTAAGGATGAGTTAGAACTTGAGCAGATGAAGAACATCCCATATGCATCCACAGTTGGGAGTTTAATGTGTGCTCAGGTCTGCACGAGACTTGACATATGTTTGGCAGTTGGATTCTTGGGACGTTATCGAAGTAATCCTGGGATTCGACATTGGGTTGCTGCAAAGAAAGTGATGAAGTATCTTTAGGGAACCAAGGACTACTGATTTACCTACAGGTATATCGACCATTTGAGGGTAGTTAGTTATTCGGATGTTGACTTTGCCGGATGTGTAGATTCCATAAAATCTACTTCAGGATATGTGTTCCTTCTTGTTGGAGGAGCCATTTGCTGGAGGAGTATCAATCTAATATGGAGGCAGAGTTTATTGTGTGTTATGAAGCCACAACACAGGCACTATGGTTGAAGAATTTCATAAGTGGTCTTCAAGTTGTCGATACCATACAAAGACCAATCCAGATCTATTGTGATAACACAACTGCAGTGCTCTTCTCTAAGAATAATAAAAGTGGCAGCAAAAGTAAACATATTGATATTAAGTACCACAGTGTGAGTTAATATATTAAGAAAGGGGTGGTGATTATTGAACACACCAATACGGATGCTATGATTGCAGATTCATTGACCAAAGGTTTACCGGTAAAACAGTTCACTGGTCATGTTGGATGTATGAGCCTATAGGCAATGTAGTTTTTCTTGATGTACATTGGATAATTATGTATTACTTTTGTTATTTTAGATAATAAAATTGAATTCTATTTCCCATCAGTTGCGCAAACAAAGTATTGAATTCATTGGGATATAAATTAGGACCCATGTAACTTATTTTAAGTTGCCAATTTTCCCTAAAGTGCTTATTTTGGGAGTGTTATGCATCTTGACACATGGATGTGAAGTACTCTCTTACCAGGTATCACCGCCATGGTTCGTGTGTAGCATTCTCAATGTAAGTGGGAGGTTTTCATAGTTCAGGAAATATCAATTTTGGCTAAATAAAGTTTATCACTCATAAATATTTGTCTTAGGGCCAAGTGGGAGAATGTAATAATATATTATATATTTACATATTTAAGAAAATAATCTCTCAATTAGGTGGCCTTCATGTCACACAATATATTCCGTGATTTGATTGAGATATTTCATATATTGTGGATTACAGTTAATATCATTTTGATGGGATGATATATAAGGAAATAATATTTTGAGGGGTCCCTCGCTCCGCCTAGTTAAAGGACTTATATCTCTATCTAGACGTCCCATACGGAGAGATTATGAGCTAGAAGACACTTTCAGTCTTATATGTTTTACAGGTCTATCGCGAGATGTGTGGAAATCATCGACGTCATCAAGGCAATGGCTGGAGGTCGGTTTATTCCGCGGCGTAATTTATTGCTATTAGATTAAAAATTAATCTTAGAGAAGGAAGAGTAGGACGAGACAGACAAGGAAAGGATACAGACAGAGATAGGTTAAAGGCTGCAAAGGATCGTCGTAACAAGAAGTACTATAATATTGATATTTGATCCTGAATTTTGGGGTTGGATTTCTAATTTATACTTATTTTTCTAGTAATTAGGAGAATGTGATTTAGGTATATGAATAAATGATGTTCTATGACTACTAGCAGCTGTCTTCTAATTGTGATGGAGAGTTATTGGTGGAGAAGATGAATCTATTGCTTCGGTGGTCATAGGGGGTGCTGCTTTCTGTTTCGAGAGTTAAAGAGTATACAGCGGATCTCATGAATGCTTATGAAAAGTCTTCCTCGACTAAGTGTTCTCTTGTTACTTTTTAGATTATATTATTGGTCAATAAGAAAGATCCTATACATGATTGAGTTTTGATTACAATTAATTTAATCTTTCATGATATCCTCTCTCTTTAATTTAATTGGTTAGTTAGTAGTATGTTCCTATATTTTAAGTGTAATATATTGAATGTCATTAATGCTAACTACTCTTTTAAGTTGATCCAAAAGAGAACAGGTGCCAGCCCTTTGTTACAGGTTCAATTTCTGAATTTCTAATTTGATCAAGACCGTGACAGGTATCTGATTTATTTTAACTTACGAAAGAACTACGTGGGCTCTGATTATTGGTAAAACGAGATACTGGAGTTTGAGTCCAATTATTTTACCAACTCGATCTTTTGGTTATTGTTATTCAAGATTAGCATATGATTCGTATGAATATTTCCTAATCTATTATTGTTTAAGGTTACTTCACAGTGCAGCCCATACAAGAGGAGATTGCAGAAAATCCAGTATTTTTGCAGGTTGATGAGATTATTGAAACCACATAAGAATCGGATTTATGTAATCCAGATAATTTTGTTTGTAGAATGTAGACAGATGTTTTCCCTTGAAAGAAACATTATGAGGATTTATGGATTTAATTCAGGTTTATTTATCTATTTATTTGGGGCCGTTATGCAATGGTAATTCTTAGAACCAGTCCTATTTTAGGATTAGTTCGGGGCGTTACATTCGCTGCTTTGAAAGATCGGTAACTTAAGTGCCTTGCATCCAAATATGTCAAAGTCCCACAGATTACTCAGTTCCTCAAGTCCTGGAATTTCCGTGACGCTCTCACAATCTCTCATGACAAAGCGCTTCAGCCTCTGCAACTTCGATAGGTTCGGCAACTTCATGAGCGATCTGCAACTGCTTATATCCAACTTTTGCAGCGACTCCAATTCTGCAACCCCCTCAATTTCGCTTAATTGCTCGCAGCCTCCAAGGGATAACTCCTTCAAAGAGGGTGGTAGCCCAGGTAAACGTGTGAGCGACCTGCAGCTGTTGATACATAAACTTTTGAGGTTGTGCAAACAGTCAAGCCTCTCGAAACCGTCCAGCCTCATTAAAATGCAGCCATTTGTATTCAAATCCTTCAGGGACAGGAGATTGCCAAGGCCTTCGATTTCACTGAGCTTCCTGCACTGCATAACCCATAATCTCGATAAATTCTTCAAGTTTGAAAGGTCTGGCAACCTCTCAAGTGCACGGCAGAACCGGATCCTCAAAACTAACAGGCTTGAGGGAAGTATGGGGAGGCTTTTAAGTCTGTGGCAACCTCGAATATCAAGATCTTTAAGACGACAGAGAACTGCACCTATCTCTTCCGGCAAGGTAGATATCTTCACGGTGTACAAAGCCATTTTTTCGAGCTTCCTTAGGCTAGAGACGCTTTCCAGCTCCTTGAGCTTCCAATTCCTATCTAAAAGCAATTCTTTTAGATTAACCAAGTTCGCAAGGTTCACGGAAGTCAGTGCTGATGCCAGTCGAACTGTTAGACTGATTAAGCTAGACGGAAGCTCGGGGAGGGTCTGAAGATCCGGTTCAAAAAAATCAAGGGTCTCGAGGCATGAGAGAGTGCTCAGACCCGCCGGGAGGCTCTTTAACCTTCTAAATTTCAAGACTCTCAAAGAGGGAAGACTCAAAATTTCATCGGAAATTATTTGGTAATCTGTTGCCTCCAGTGGAGACAACGAGGCATCGAGAACTTTGAGCTTCTTTAAGCTTCCTAGGTTACCCGGTAAACAACTGACATTTGTTTCATTGATCATGAGCACTTCCAAATCATGTAGATCTCCAACGAAATCCGGCAACCTTCTGATGTCAGTTCCCGTCAAGGTCAGTTCAACCAATGAGGTTAACTGCCCAATGGACTTCGGAAGTTCCTTTACCCCACTATGTGATAACGAGAGTCTCCTTAGATTCACGAGGGATCCAACAGACGCTGGAATTTCATGAAGATGTCTACATCCATCAGCAGATAGAACTTCAAGCTTTTTCATACCTCTCGATATGGGTAATTCTTTGACCAATGTATCATCAATAAGAAGCTCGACAAGTGACTCCACAGAACCCAATTGGTCCGGCAACTTCTTCAGTCCCCAACATCTCCTCAAGTTTAAGAGGATCAGATTCTTTAGAAGCACTATTGATGGATCAATCCAAACCAACTCCCAGCAGGAGAACACAAAAAGAGACGTAAGAAAACTTTACAGATGGAATAACATTGATAGAAAGCATTTATAGTTAAAAGTAACGGGTGAAACCTTGATCGAGCTCCAACCAATCCAATCATCACAAATTAAGCTCCCTGACAGATCAAGAACAATTAAGTTCCTCAGAATTAAATTGGTCGGCGGATATATGCTCGGTCTATGCCAACTCAACCATCTCAGCTGACTGTAAAAGAGTTCAAAGTTCCCATAGAGTCCTGCACCAGCAAGTTCAAGAACTCTTATCCTCGGCAGATTCCTAAACATGTCACTGTCAAGCCTAATTTGTCCCTTCATGAAATGATATCCTTTTAGACTGATGGCTTCCACTTTTGATGTTCCCTAAAATCATAAAAAACAGACGGAAGCGGTTTCAAACAATTTTCATGATATGAAAGCCAATCTAAAGTACATCAAAAATGTCATACCTGTCGTTCCACTAATGCATCAAATGCATCTTCACCATGCCACAGCCTACTCCGGCATCCTGGTTCTTTATCTTCTTGTTCAACAGTGCTTCTACCAAGATCTCTGAGTTGATCGTGCATCCATATCGTATTGTCCTCTCTGATTTTAATCAACGACTTTAGTTGGAGGATCTCAATTCCCACTTCTGGTGAAAATTTAACATCTTTCCACATGGGAATCACTAGCCTGACGTCCGTACCGATGAAAAGGCATGCAATGTCAAGGAATATTTGCTTATGCTCACTTTCCAATGACTCATAACTTATTTTCAACTTATCTCGGACATCGACCATGTCAAGTTTAATTTTCAACTTCTCTATTGTGGCATGCCACATATCCTTCCTTCCACCATAGACGGATAAGAATGATCCCATAACCTCAAGAGCCAGAGGAAGCCGTCCAGTTATGTTCACGATCTGCAATGCTTCTTCAGCCAAGTCAGGTCTGGGAGACTTATCTCTGAATGCGTGCATGCAGAAGAGCTCTAAAGCAGGACCTTCTTCCAGGAATGCGACTTCATACAAATCTTGCACTTTAAATTGATCCAAGACTCCCTTTTCTCTGGTCGTGATGATGATCCTGCTTCCTCCGCCAAACCAACCAACGTCTGCTGCCAGAGCTTTAATCTGGTTGATGTGGTCGACATCATCGAGAAGAATCAGGACTTTCTTATGGAGAAGCCTTTCCCTAAGCACATTGATTCCTTCCTCTACATTAGCATAGGCCTGCTGCTCAAGTCTTAATATGTCGGAGACCAATTGATTCTGTAAGTTTTGAAGGCCTCTATGATGCCGGGACATTTCACGGATATCTTTAAGGAAAGAACTTCTTTCAAAATTGTCAACGATTTGGTTGTAGACGAACTTGGCTACAGTTGTCTTCCCTATGCCGCCCATGCCCCAAATCCCAATGACCCGAACATGATCATCTATGCCAACTTCTAACTTTTTCACAATTTCTTCCGCATGATCCTCGATTCCAACTAGGATAGTACCCACTTCCAAGTAAGACTTCTTCAGTTCTCTAATGACCCTTGCAACGATTAATTTTATGAACTCACCTTGATGTCTGCGAAGACGTATTTCGTTGTCACTTGTACGTATATAGTTAAGAAAGGCCAATGCATGAAATTAAAAGAAAAGACAAAATATTGCTGAACTTAACTAGTTCTTACGGATTCACTTACCTAAGAAACTTTCACAACTTTCATATATATATATATATATTTGTACATTTAGTCTATTAATATATATCGTCATTTCTGAATATATTTGATTCCAAGTAGATTTTATTTTATGTTGGAATATAAGCAACATTAAAAAAGAAAATGTAAGCATTATTTTTATTTAAAAAATTTCTATAATTTTATTTTTATATTAAAAATTCAATACTGGACTTATATATGTTCTATGTATATAGTTTTCATGTGTATTTCATATATACTAACCCGTATGATGCATTGATTGTACTTTTTAATGCGGAATGTAAGCAATATTCTGCCTACACCAAAATGAAAATATAAGCATTATTTTTATCTTTCCATATTTCATTATCCTGTCAACTTTTATGATTAGAAGCATACAAATGTATCAAATTAACTATAAGAATATCTATTACTTTAATAGATATTTGTCCATTCATTCAATTTCGGCTTCATTACATAGTAATTACTTTTTGAATAAAATATGTACATAGTAAACGTACACTTAAGATAATGTGTTGTTTTGGATGAAAAGTAAAATCCCATAAAATTTATAAAAATAGACTTTGAAAATTATTAGTTACTTCTAAATTACCAGTACTAATTATACTAATCATGTTAATCCATACATTCAAATTAATTTATACTTTTCCCTATCAATGTCCCTCATTAAGTGCACAATTCTCCTTCACTTATGTACTAGTTTCTTTGCCTGCACAATGCATGGATTATTGGTTAGACTAGTTATTCATAGATGGAGTTTTAAAAATTTTGGCACCACAATTTAAGTGTTCATTAAGTTATATATTTTTAAATTTAAACCATTCAAATATTGGTGCATATAATAACAAACTAAGGATAATTATATTTAAACCATTCAAATAATTAGTGCATATTTTTTAATTTTAAACCATGTTTCGCATTTATGCAATATTATTGTAAACTAGTTAAGGGTAATAAATGTTGTTGCAATAGGTTCATGTGCCAAAATGTTTAAGGACAAGGAACCGTGTAGACCTTTAGCTCCACTTTGCAAGGATGGCCATTGTAGGGATTTTGTGTGAACCAGAGACAGTAAGGTACTCTTTCAGCTTCCTCTTTCAAAGTTAAAGTTGTATGAGTTTCGTGATTTTCTTCCGTAAATTTTCATATTGAAAGTCCAAAACAATAATAGATCATGGTTAATATTTGATTGGAACTACCGGGATTCTTTGAGAAGTTAGGATTTGAACCAATAAAGATGAATCACCCTGCAATCTCTTTGGATTTAAATTATTTGCCTATGAGTTATATAAGTTAAATTATCTGTTAAATTATTGATGCAAGTTAAGTTTCATAGATAATATTATCCTTTCAATGTTCAACTTTCTTCTCATCATCTTTACATGTATAAGGAACCAAATCATCTTATCCAAATGACAAGATTATTCATGTAAGTTAAATTTGCTTTACAATATTTTTCTTATGTTTTAATTTGCTCACATTAAGTTGTTATGTGTGTATTTTTTTTATAAAGATTTTGTCGCGTTACTCTTTACAGAAATACACCGAGTTGAAATCTTGAAGACCAATCGCAAAGAGAACAATAAAAATTTGGAGAAGCAACTGGAAAGGATGATAGCTACTAGCTCTAAGATCAATATAATTTTCGTTATAGATCCATTAAGAAGCAAGTACTTTTTTTCTTTTGTATTCAATTTTATGTAGTACATGATACATATAACGGAGTATTATATATAGATGATATATATTCCATTCTTTTATGCATTACCATATTGTGTTAATTATGCATTAACTATTTTATGACATAACATCTTTCTATTTTCATTTTAGGTGATGATGCTAGATTTAGCATATAAATTTTGTAATTAATTTTTGATAATAAATTATATCATCATTTAAATATTGCGAATTCCATAATTCGAGAGGTAATTTAGAAAACATAGTACTTTTCCTTGAAATGCATAGAATAATCAAAGCACAATCTTAAAGAAAAAACGTGACAAACATGATGCAGGAAAAACTTAATTTTGAGAAAAAAAAGGATATTCTATACAAATAAAGAGACTTAAAACTTAATTTCAAAAAAAACTTCATTAATGATATTTAAACATATGATATTTAATAGTTTATTTTGAAATTAAATTCTTAAAAATTTAAGTTGAATTAATTTTGATATGTACATTCTTTTATCATAGTGTGCATGTGCATATAAAAGTTATTATATAAGAAAAAAATCATGTCGGGCAAAAAGCTAGTTTCATATAAGAGAAGTTGTAAACTTGAAAATTTATTTTAGGAACTTGGGATGTTGTGAGAAATATGTTGCAATTTCTTCTCGAGATTCGATATTTCTCAAGTAATCTATGAATGAGGTGGCTGTTAAAGTGGTCAAGTCTTGAAGATTTTTATGGAAATAGATATTTGGCAGGTCTGCATTGTTGAAAATTTAGGGGAAATATATTGTCTGGATTTTTATCTCCGACACTCAAGTCACTTAGAGCTTATGAGAGACAAGAATGTAGATAGTTCGATTAATGAGAGTATGTACCTTCTTATACACAGGGAATTAAAACATATATATGGTTACCTATTGGAGATTCACATATCCATGTGGGTCGGTAATTAAGAAAATAAATAAATCTTGTAAATTGAAAAAATTCACGCTATGAGAGTTTTATCCCTTAGTGGGCCAACTAGATTTGACTGGATTAGTCGAGACACAATTGGGTTTCCGGATACCTCTATTCATACCCAAAAAAGGAAAATATATTCTTACTTCCAAGAAAGATGAACTTATATAATGGGTTGCCTCTCGTGAGGCCTCGTGGGCCGTGATGGGCTTAACAAGCCCAAATGGAACTTAGCCAAAATTCAATCCCTAATAAATTCCCTTTTAATTTTGTGATTCTATATTTTTTGAGATGCTCATGAATGAGTTGGTTGTTATTTGTTGAGCCAAGGTATGGTCCTTATACAAGAATATGAAATTAAAAAAAAATAAAAGAAGCATAAAAATTCTAGTGGTGAGGATTGAACTCAAAACTTTTTGGTCCCCAGTCGCATCTTGGCCACTGCATAAGACCCGTCCCTATTTTATGGAAATATTTAGCAGGTTTGGATTATTAAAAACTAGTTGAGTACCCGTGCACGGGGAACCATACAAATAACATCTTAATTATCTAGTAGAGAATAATATTATAAATATTGCATGAATTAAAAACTCATTAAAGAAAATTGAGGAAAAGAATATAATTGAATTAAAATATGTGAGCAAATATATCAATCAAAAGAAAATAAATAGATTCTCATTCAAACGCATAAAAAGATGAATTGAAGAAAATAATAATTTCTTAGAGCAAAATATCATGATAAAATAAGTGAAGAAAAACCTAATGAATCCTTTTTTAAACGATCAAATTGATATAGGTTGATTGGTGTTGGTAATAGATGAGCATGTAACACAATTATAAAATCTCAGAAATTATACATAAAAAATCGGGAAATACGCATAAATTTCCATACAATTGAGGAATATTCAAAAAGTTACAAATTCGATCGAACGAGTAAAAATCCAGATAAATGTCACCAAGTCACCGCCAATCTGACCTATAAAACCATTGCTAGAATATATTTTTTAGGGGGGGAGGGGGGAACTTGACGTCTAGTGAATAACCACAACCTAAATTAGTTGGATCATAGCACGAGTTCAGTAATATCATAAAAATATTATCGAGCTCTCAAGAACTCAAATCATCTATGTGCCCCTTCTTAACTCCCAACTACAGTGTCAGCTCCACACTGACAGCCTCTCTACTCCAGTCAACCCTTTCATGCTGTTTGGCTTATTACTGGCTCAGGGCACGACATGACTTACCAATTTCCATCAATCTCAAAACCTCACTATCTCTTTTTCAAATATCGTAATTGATAGTATAAAAATACATGCATGATTTATAACACTTATGTAGCCATGACAATGCATTTATAAAAATACCAACATAATGATAATAAAAAATACTAATTTAAAAATATGTTTCTCACCATAACAAGTCCCAAATCTCAAAACATCCAACAACAATCTATTTCTGATTTTTCTCCCCTCAAATTACTCTCATTGTCTCTCCACTCTTGGCCCTTCTCTCGGTGTGTTGTGAAAATTGGACAAAGGAATGAAATGGCCGAGGGGAATAAAATGGGATTTTAAACGGAAGATAAAAGTTTGGCGGTGGAAATGCGTTGCCAGAACTTAAACAATGAAGCATACTAAGCTTAACAAATAATTTGACACCTGGAAAGTAACTTGCCCCAACATATCCAAAAATTATAATAATTAACATTTTTTTTATTTTGTTTTTAAGAACTATAGCACCGAAATTTAGGATGCTAACCAAATGCAGTGAAGATTGGTAAAATGGGAAAGGACACTTGAAAAATTTGGGATGTTACAACAATATACATATAAAATCCATAAAGACACTAACACGTCTTTGCAAATGATAATATAATGATAAAAGTTTCGTGTAGGAGTGCATCTATATATATGTGATTCCAATATAATTAAAATCTCGCAAAAGAAATTTTCCATTTTCCTGCCTCTTTTCGTTCAACTCATGCAATAAGTATATATATATATATATATACACATCAACAACAATATAAACAGACAATATTATACAAATGGGAATTTGATTTTGGCTAATGTTATAAGAATATATTTGCCCATAACTAATATTATAAGAATATATATTTGCCCATAATGCAGTATTGCTTTCCAACTCTATACTTTGCTCCAATATATATAAACAACAATTCAATTGCTATAATATAAAAAAATTTCCTAAATAGCAGCTAATGTATATACTATATATTTTGTTGAGCTATATGCCAATAATATATATATATATATACATTTTTTTACTGCATAATATATATTTTTTTAATGATGCGGCGGCGTGAAAATTCAGCTCAAGTTTTGTTTTAATATAGATACATAGATAATGATAAAAAATTTCTTGAATACATGAGATGACATAGCAAAGCGAAAGAGTTTTGATTCTTATTTTTGATGAAATGGAACTATGAGAATTCAGTCCGAGTTTTGTTTTAATATAAATATATAGATAGATATATAATTTAGGGGAAATGGGCCAAAATTTCATATCGTGGCAGATTTAGAGGGAAAATAAAAGGGAAGGATTGAGAACGAATTTTTTTTCCCTCCTCTCTATTTCTTTGATGAAACAAGGGAAAATGTTTTTGCTTAAATCCACTATAACGGAACTCTTTGTTAGTGCATAGAAAAAATGTTAAGGTTGAGGTGATAAGAGAGGATTTGTCCATGAAATGGGTAAAATTTAGACTCGGTTTTATGTTGTTTTCATGGTATCTGATGCTTGGATGACGATTTCTAAGAAAATTTGCGCAAGAAAAGAATTGAAGGCAATTTGATGCATGTTCGGGATGAATTGGAGATCATTGAAGTATCAAGATAGCCTTGCCAAATTTGGGAGTTTAGAATCAATTCTCGATTTATTTACAAATCTTAGGATTCCCTTTCAGTTACAGTGGGAGTTTTTTAGAAAATCTTTTAAGATATGTTCATTATTTGTTTTCTATTTTTGAGGGAGATATAAAAACCTATGAATCATCTAGGTTTAGGGTCTTCTGGAAGTTTAGTTTTTCTGTGGAGAGAAACTTGGAGAGGAGGCTGGCGGCTGCGGAGTGTTCCTCCAACGATCATCAATTTTCATGGATTCTTGTATAGCCATGCGTGGCTAATTCGTTTCGTTTGACTTGAGAATGGAAACCTCACGGTTTGGTTATGAGGAGCAGGTTTTAATATTTCGATTTCACCACTTATTTATTCTTAGATGTCATCGTTACAAGTATTCTCTCATGGTTGTGAATAGGATATTTGTAAATTAGCTTATCGACGACTACTACGGTGTTTGTAGAAATCGATTCGAAGCAAGACTAATTAGGAACAAACGGTAGTTGCTACCCTAATTGGTTAGAGAATGATAGGACGAGTCAATTAATTGATGAATCGATTAATCGCTCGGGTTAAGGCATCCTTGCGCTTAAAGCTGTCGCTTAGTTAATTAGGGAATCGGTTGATACCTTGTTAACTAGTTGATGAACTTACTAGTTAGACGGTGTTTTGACTAGTTAGAATTTATATACTAGTTGATTCCTTGCGGTCGCAGGAATCGAATCTTAGCGGCTAAAATTTACATTCTGATGCTTCTATGATCAACCAAACGCTAGGTGGTTTTCGAACTCAAGTCATACGTCTCCCGGTTATTGATTACTCACTCTCCCTTACACTTTTAAATTGTTTTTGCTGCAATTTAATTTCTTGATTATCAAAATTCCCCTTTCGTTACTTTTGCTAGCTCATTGGTTTAGAGAATCCCTTAGCCTCCTTGGGATTTTGACTCGGCTCTCACCCTTTTCTTACTACAAGTTTTGGGAAAATCGATTTTATTTTGGGGGCTTCGACAGGCCGTGCCAAAATTTTTTCGGAAAAATGACGGTCTTTGATCCTTTTTCTCCAAATCCCTCATATTGAGATGTGACTCGTATTTAACTATGGGTGTAAATGAGCCGACTCGAGCTCGAGTACAGGTAAACTCGACTCAACTCGTTAAAAAAATGCTCAAGCTAGACTAGAGCTCGAGCTCGGTCGAGGTTCAATATGGAGGCTCGAGCTCGAGTAATACTCAAGTAGCTCAAGCTCGAATCGTTAGAGCTCATTTGATTGCTACAGGCTCAAAACCAAGATTAGCTTGATTGAGCTAGACTGAGCTCGGCTCAAGATCGAGCTCGACTCTGTGGCATCTTGGGGTCTCGGACTTGCCGAGCAGGAGAGAAAGAGAGAGACATTTTCTATTTTATTTATTATTTTATTTTCAAATTTCAATTTCAATATTATTTTAAGAGTTTAAGCTAAAGAGAATAACGAAAAAAACCCAGTCCAGTCCATGAATTATGGGCTCGGGGGCCTCAATTCACTAATAAAAGGAGATATACGTAATTTTATGTAGAAACTCGGCTATGCACGTAAGCTGAACGAGCCGAGTACCATCGAGCTTGACTCGACTCACATGGAAGAAATGCTCGGCTCGAGCTAGATAATGTCAAGTCAAGTTCGAGTCATCACCGAGTCGATCTCAAGTAACTCACGACTTGGCTCGTCTCGTTTACACCCCCATATTCAAAGGCGAATTAGAAGATCCAAATATGATAACAAGATTGGACGAAAAAGACAAGTGGCAAGATCACAAGTTCTGTTGAAGTTATATTTTTTTATTTTGTTAGGACTTCATTGTATCTTTTAAATCTTTAAATTCGAGATAATTCTAGAGTATTTTAAAGGGAGAAATATCCTAAAATTGTATTAGGATATCTCTAAGATATCAGGAAGGTATTGTATCTTTAATAAGTTTTATGTAACATATCGTATATATGATCGGGAAATCAACTGTAATCCTTGGGGTTTTCTTCTTAGAACCGGTTCAAAGAGCGAGAGTGTGAGAATTTAGAAGATCGTGAGGTTTTTCTCACATTGGGTCTTAATAACAGGTGTTAGAAACACGAGTGTAATCTTGAGTGTGTCATCTCTGATTTATTGATATAGTGAAATCTTGAGTCCTAACACCTCCAAATAAAGGTGAGTTAAGATTGATTCAGGATATCAAACCATCAAACCAAGCTCTTTTTTTTTTTAAGGAGGGGTTCTTTGCAACAACATCATCACTCTCTATGTATAGGACCAAGAGATCTTGAATTTAATTTTTACCGGCGTGATTTCCTATACCCTTTTATTTTCCCTATTTTATTTATTAGTGTTATCATAACCGGATCGGATCGGCCAGTTGAACCAATCGTAACCGGCGCATCCATCGGTCCGGTTCTATTTAAACACTAAAATGCACATTCAAACCATGAACCCATAAAACCGGCCGATTTTCAAGCGAACTCCCTAAAATTGGCTAGTTCAATTGGTTCTCTCCAAGGCTCTCTTATTGTATTAAATGAGAAAAATTGAAGGGATGTAAGAGGAGTCAAGCACAAAACCTCTCACTCCCTCTATATAAAGTTGCACACCCTCTACACCATTAAGCTAACAATTTCTTTTTATGTTGACTTTACCCTTTCTCTTTCTCTTTCTATTTTTTATTTATTTCTTCCTAATTATTATATACTTGTCAATTATCATTATTAATCATAATTTTATTAGTAATATATGTATTATATCATTTTTAATTAAATGTGCGATCCGATCAATCGAATTCCAGTTAAACCCATCAAACTCGTGAACTCATACCTTGACCGGTTCATATTCAGTCCGGTTCTGATAACACTGCTATTCATCCCTATAAAAGCCTCGATGGAAAAAAAAAGTACCAATTCAACTGGTAGAACTAGAGTAGCCGAGAAGTGAAAAACTCAAGCAGCAGAGAGTTACCCGTTTGCCACTTTATCCAGTTCCAGACCCTTCAGTTTCACAACTTCCTTCAGCGCCTCCCTCCATGCTTTGACCGTCTCCTGACCGAACCTTTTCTCGTGCTGGGAGAACGGTTTAGCGTAACTCCCCGTCTGGTGTTGGACCTCGTCTGGCATAACGTCCAGGAATATTGGCATGATCCGCTGTTTGCTCTCATTCATGGACTTCACCATCTCCGTCACCTCCATGAGGCACCACTTGCTTGATGCATAATCTGCGGAGAAGATGGGGATCCTGATCTTTGACTGCCTAATTGATTTCATGAGCTCAGGGCCGATCTCCTCCCCTGCCCGTAGCTCCTCATTGTCCCTGAAGGTGCGGACCCCAGCGTCGATGAGGCTATGGTAGAGGCAGTCCGTGAAGGACTTCCGGGTGTCGGTCCCCCTGAAACTCAGGAAGACTTCATGCTCGTGGCCTATCACTGGATCGCCTGAGGATGAGGACGACAGTACATTGTGGCTCCCATCTACCAGCTGCTGGTGCTGCTGCAGCAGGACATGCCATAGTAAATACACACACACATACACATGACATCGAAAGGTTACAGAATCGAAGCTTTACACGGTTTTCAGTGTGAAATCCCCAATATCTACCAGAATATTTATAGACTGCAATACCTGCGAATTGTTCACATTCATCCAGCTGGAACTGCCACTTTACCATCTCTTCTTGCGCCCGGAAATGAGCTCCCAAGAAAGTAGCGACGAGGATCAATGCTGTCGTGCAGATCACAATAGCCAAAGCAAGGTAGGTAGGATGCTCGTCAGACGCCAAAGCAGTATTAGTCCTTCAGTTTCCTCTCCTTCGCTTTCTTGTTACCAGGAAACAGAATGACGGAATGGGTCGGGACTCGCTCTGACAGCAAATTGGGTATGCTAGGAGAATGAAGTAGAACGGCAAAATCGTTCTCCTTTTATGCCCCCCATCGATGTTTGCCGATAGTCTACTTTTACGTGGAATCAAGCAAGAATCTTCCTCGCCACTTTTTCTCTTTCTTTCTTTCTTTCTCCCTCGCCATTGTTTGTCGTTTCTGCTTTCTTTCTGTGAAGGTGAATGGTGAAAACCGACACAAACCGAAGAGTCATTAACATCTCATATCAGCATATTATTTACGAGACTCACGGCTCGGGGGCTTTGGTTTCACTTCTATATTTAGATAAGGATGTTGCCAGCTTTTCGTTATTTCCAAATATCACGGAAGAAAAAGTAATAGACGAATCACTTTATTTAATTCTCCTTAACCAGACTAATCACTTAAATCGATCACCTTATTTTACTCGCACGTCACTTTATCAGGCATTAATACTTTTAAACTTTTACCAACAATTTGTCATTTAGCAGAACGGAGGATGTATTGGTCGATGATTTGTTTTGCACTGACCATTGGTGCTAGGATTTTGCACTCTCTTCTTGAAGAAGAAACGGGGTTCCGATGATAGCAGAGATAATGACCGAGGCTATTTCACAGACCGCCTTCCATAACAGCAGATGCAGACGTATTACTCGTACGGCAAAACGTGTATATTTGAGGATACAAAAAACAGAGGGCTGTGATCAGATCATTTGGTCGATTATTTAACTACATCCTAAAGTGCGAAATCATTGTCTGCTCCTGATATTTAGTTGGGATATATAGTATTATATATGTGATGATACAGGAAGCAAAAGTAGATTAAAGCGTCGCATTTTTTCAACATAGGATCCAGCGACATCATATTTTTGGGAAAATTTTTGAATTTCGAGGTTGAATATTCATCTCACATGAGTTAAAAGTCGAAAAGTAAAATTATTATATATATATTGTATTACTGTAAACGTTGGTGTTAATATAATATATAATTTATTTTTGACATAAAATATGGAGGAATAAATTTTTTTAATTATATTTTATTTTTTAATATTAAATTCTCTTAATTATTTATTACATTTTTTACAATTCAACAACGTAATCATTAATTTAACTCAACTATTTATTACTTTTTTTTTATAATTCAACAACACAATCATTACAAATCATAATTCAATTCAACTGAACTCTAAAATCAAACACACCCTAAAGTTTTTGACCATAAAAACTTGCCCAACTATACCTGTAAAATCATAATCTGGAAAAATAATTTCCTAACCACATCCGTAAAGACTTTACGTCCAAACCACCTAAAATTATAGGTGGTACTCTTTCAAATTTCCCGGAAATATCCAAAGAATACATCGATCCAGACATGGCCATCTCTTTTCCTGCTTTTCCTGTCATTGCTTGTGCTTTTTGAAAAGCAAAAGTAAAGTAATGCCTCACATTTTCTCAACATAGGATCCTTCATACTTGTTGACTTTTTGTAACCCGGTCGAGTGGTTAGAGGAGCGGACACGTATTTTGCAGAGGAGTTAAGCAAAAACAAAAAGGCTGCAGATTGGAGAAGTTTCAAGCAGAGCTTGTCATGTCTCGATTCCCTCTGATTGCTTCGTATTTTTGAATTTCACTGTATTTGATCAACAGTACCCATTAACACCAAGTGCTATGAGTTATTGCAAGTTAATAGAGTTTGATGGACATAGTTTACACTTACCGCTTCAATTCTGCTGAAGCTTTTTTCCCCTTGTCGCATCTTAGTCAAGGGCTGTATAAAACTATTGCATGATTGAAAACTTTGTCCCTTTATGGTAATAATCCACAAGAATCGCCTTTGTACGGAAATCCAACTGAGAGATCTCATTAACTAAGTGGAAGGTCTCAAGTGAATACGATTTCTGAAGATGTTCTGGTAACATTTATTCCGTTCTCGAGTCTAGTGGAAATAGGAGAGTTCTGATTTTCAATTTTATTTTTATTATGTATTGCCAATTCTCATCCATATAGATGTCAAGTGGTATCTTGCCAGGTCTGTCACCAGATAAACATTGATTCGTCCACGATGAAACTCCAATTATGTTGTGCCACTGAGGAAAGAAGGCTACTCAAAGGTGAGGTGAATCAATGCCGTGATATGAGTTTCCCATTGTAACATCTTTGAGTGGTTGAGAATGTGTGCACAGAGTAGTTTGCAGCAAATGCCGAATCTGTCTCAGTATCACATCCAACGGGTAGGAGAAACACGAAAAAAATAAAAAAATAAAAAAATAAAATACCAACTGAAGCCTAAAGTTTCACGAATCCGGTAAGTATCAGAGACAACATAGTTACTTATGTCCATATTTTCTCAAGAATCAAAACCTGTCTCAGAGTACAGGATTTCATTGATTCCCACTTCATTTCATAATTACAGGAATTAAAGTTAAACCAGACCTCTCAAGCTCGGCTTTGGGCATTATTGACAATCCAAAACCAAGCTACAACTATTATAACCTTGCCCCTCAGTTCTAGAAAGATCGTAGTCTTCTCTCCTCCATGGAGTTTCACCATTGGAAAGCTCACATGGAGCAGCATCTCTCGGACTTACTTACATAACAATCAATGTCAGCATACATGGAGTCTTTTTCACACGACGAAAGTTATCGAACATGTCATGCATGGGTTATGGGGATGATCATCACTGTTGCAGAGAATTTCGGTTATTTCCAACACGAACATGTTGATGGGCTAGTTGAGTGGGAGTTCCCCTAGGTTCTATGCCGGCTTACCTGAATGGGTTCCTCGGGATAATCCAAAACACTGCAAAGCATGATATCCTCTGCATTTGATTTAACCATACGGGAATAAAATTAGTGCAGAGCGAGAGGTGCTTATTGACTCACCAGCAAACCCTTCTTCTTTTTCTTCTTCTCGATGTATGCTACGAGCTCCTCTTGCCAAGCCATGGAATCCTGAACAAGCTTCTTCTCGATGTATGAATACAAATGGCTTGTTAATGTGAAGAAAGATCATGAACGGGAAAGCAGATATTAAACCTTTTTCTGCGAGTTCAGCGTCATTTATATCAGCAAATGAATCCATTTTATGTAACTTGGACACCCGCCTCTTTCTTGCTGAGGGACACCATCCTCTCTTCCAACTGAGCTATTTGCTTGACCATTGTCAAGAGCTCGGCACCCAATATGGCTGGGCCCGTCAGCTCAACCTGAGCACCCTTGGTCATTGCCGACGTATCGACATAGAAGGGCTTACTATTGTTGAGGCTATCTTCTGCAGTTCATTTTTTCAAACACAGTTCAGGATGGGAAAACCATTCCAGTAACAGTCAGTGCACTCCTTTTAACATTGGACACATTGCAATTTCACTGATTAGGAATTCTCATGAGAAGTAATCAGGGAACTTGCAGAAATACATTGTTCCAAGCTGGTGTTGGTGCAGTATGCGAGTAGCTAAATAGAAGATGCTAGAACTCGGCATGGAATTCCAAGTGTTCTATGATATAAGGAGACATGCCTTTCGCGAGGGCAAAGCTCTTTGATCGGTACAGTTTTAGCCCAAGCTGCGTCAACAATTTTTTCAACCACATGGGTTGTTATTATTGCTTGAGATATCGAAGAACTCGTACAGTTGCATCCCATTTTCCTTAGCGGGGGTCGTGCATAAACTGAGATAAAATATGAAAGGAGTAGCATAAATCAGGATGTGTAAGAGTCAAATATATGTCTTCCAATGAGACGTGGATAGCGTCTTGGATCAGATCATTGAGATCCAGCATCCTGAGAGACAATGCTGCTACTCCATGGCAAAATAGGCTGGGCGACACTTGAGCATACCATATTCGGTGAGGATGTCAATTGCGTATTTCCTCTCACTCAGGAATAAACCATAATCGCGATGAGTGACTTCAATCCCGAGAAAACATTGATAACGGACCCAATCCCTTAATTCGAAAGCACTGTTGAAGATACTTCTTAAATTGCTGACATTGATGAGTCTCGTTGCCAGTGCGAGAATCATATCGTTAACATAAACTAGGACAGCCAGGAAAGTACTACCTCTCGAGAAGGTAAAAAGAGAGTGATCCGCCTCAAATTGCTTGAAGTCGTAACAAGTCAAAGCAATGACAAACTTGGAGTACCAATTATGGGAAGCCTGGCATAGTCCATCTAAGGATTCCCGTAAAGGACATACTTGATGCTCATGAGAAGATGAAAATCCTGGTGGCAGAGTCGTATATACCTCATCG
The DNA here is from genome assembly GCF_007655135.1 of Punica granatum. NCBI lineage: Eukaryota > Viridiplantae > Streptophyta > Magnoliopsida > Myrtales > Lythraceae > Punica > Punica granatum. Next base: position 5,716,749 of record NC_045128.1, read on the forward strand.
TCCATATCACCATGATAAAATGCATTATTAATGTCTAGTTGTTGCATCTACCATTCTCGTGCTGCCGCAATTGTTAGTAGGCAATGACCAATGACCAGTTTGGCACAGGTGCATGTCTCATGAAAATCGATGCCTTCGGTCCGAGTAAAGCCCTCGGTGACCAAGCGAGCCTTGTGCCGTTCAATGGTGCCATCAGCCCAGGATTTGATCTTATAAACCCATTTGCAAGCTATGGGTCATTTCCAGGGAGGAAGAGACTCAATCGTCCAAGTGCCATTTTGCTCTAAGACACGAATTTTCTCAACCATGACTGAACGCCATCGAGGATCTCTGGTAGCTTGTCTATACGTCTTTGGTTCAGATTCAGAATCAATAGCAGCCAAAAAGAGATACATGTGTGTCATGGGCACAAAGTTTGAAACCCGTGTGAGCGTCCAAGGACACGAGCACCGAAGCTCCCCGAACCAGCCCTCTCCAGGATTGACAAGCTAACACAGACATCCAACCTATATGGAGCATAACACCCGGAGTACGTACCTGTAAATGCCAGCCGATATTAGCCCAAGTACAATGAAAGCAACCGGTACACAGATAGCACAGCCCTATTGTTGCACTTGGGGAGGGACGAGAATGCCAGCCTGTAACATGTGCATCATCAAGATCAGAATAAGTAAGATAAGATTCAATCGGATGGGATGTGCCTGAGGACTTTCGATGGAATGGTTGAAGAAGAGGGGAGGTTTGGTACATTGAGCGGTGTGTGAGACGAAATCCTTGAATTTTGCCGGAACATATTTGATTCAGTTAGGCCCCGGCTTACTAGGGACACCCCCTCGCCTGTGTTACTGACCAAGTCGACAACACGTGGAATAGTGACGGATGCAGAAGGGTCGGCTCAAAAGAAGCAGTGGGGCTGAGGTGACGGATCAGCTGAAGTAGTTGACACGGGCTGGACCGGCAGCTCAGGCGCACGAGAACTGGGTTGCAAGTCAACTGAAGCATCCGAAATGGGCCTGCGCTTAACATCTGGGTAAGGAGGGTCGGGTAACTCCCTCTGAAGTGGAGGAACCGAATTATCGAGAAATTGGAGCCGACCCGAAGTGGCGTCTGAAGAATTTGACTTTCCCGAAGCAAAGGTGAAATGTTGAATAAATTTTTAAATAAAATGGACCTAATTCGAACTTGAACCGATATGCAATTCAAAAGTTTAAACTAATGGGTTACTGGGCATTTGTCTTTGTCTTATATTAACTGCCCAATTTTTCTTTCTTTGACCGGTCTGGGACAATTGTCCTAACACACTTCCCACTTTTTCTCCAACATCCCGCCTTCACGTGGTATCGTGTCGTCTTACACGAGCCATGTGACCTTAACCAATCGACGGGACCACACGACTTAATCACGCCCGCCCTCACTTTGATGTCCCAACATCGGACACAACGGGTGCCTGCTTGAGTCGCACGTTACACTTACCCTCGAGCTTACGGGTCACACGGACCCGCGCATACATGCGCGTTATGCGCACCTCACGGCATGAAGCCGCCCTACACACCCAGGATTATAACCATGGGCTCTGATACCAGTTGGATAAATTTTTAAATAAAATGGGCATAGTTCGGACACGAACCCATATGCAACCCAAAAGCTTAAATCAATGGGTTATTGGACCTTTGTCTTATATTAACTGCCCAATTTTTCTTTTTTTGACCGGTGTGGGACAATTGTCCTCACACATTTCCCACTTTTTCTCCAACAGGAAAACATCCTCACAAAATCGAACATCACGAGATACGAAAATTTCATCAATCTCCATGTCCTAAACCCACCAACCTTTCTGGTCCTGAGGATATCCAATGGAGATACACTTCCTAGATTCAACTTTTTGGGTCAAGCTCCAAATTTATCTTTTGTTTTGGGTGATTATGCGCGTAGCGAAGAGACCCAAAAACTCGGAGATGATCGTAATTTGGCAGATTAAGGAAAACGATCCCGATGCAATTAGTTTGAAATTTGATTGAGAAATTCATTCTACAAATCAAAATTCAACCAAAGAATAAGAACAAATAAAAACTACTAAACTCGAAGTTCATGGCGAAATAATTTCCATTAAATTATGAAATAAGAACTAAAAAATATTCAATTCTAAAGTAACGACCACAGTAAAATTGGAATAATTTTTTTTAAAAAAATCAATATCCATGCAATTAGTTTGAAATTTGATTAAAACATTCATTTTACAAATTAAAATTCAACCAAAAAATAAGAATAAATAACTCAAAGTTCATAGAGAAAAAATTTCCATGAAATTATGAAATAAGAAATTAAAAAATATTCAAGATATATAAATCATAAAAATCTTACAATTTTTTGAAGTGACGCCAATAATGAAACTGAAATAGAGATCATGTCAAAACAATCAATATCAAAACAATCAAACTAATTTGAATTAAAATTCATTCAACAAATCAAAGTTCAATCCAGAAAAATAAAAATTAAGAGAAGATCATGCAAACAATCAAAATATCGAAGAGGATCTTTTACTCTGTTTAGATGAAACCTCTGAATTCAAACTCCAAAGTTGGCACTGCACTTTAGAGTATACATATATATATATATATATATATATATATATGTATATATACACAAACCAAAGGGCAATTTTATAAACACACAATATAATATAAACGACAATTACTCTATATTTTACTACAATATATTTGAAAGGCAATTTGATTGCTACAATAAAAAAATTCCTAAATAGTAGCTAATTTATATAGTCCACTACATATTTTATTATGTTATATATATTATGTTCGGTTATATGCAAATAACATATATATTCTAATGCATAATTAATGACAAAAAAATTTCCTTAATACATAAGTACTAGATAACGTAGTAAAGCGAGACAGTTCCGTTTCTTATTTTTTATGATATGGCAACGTGAAAATTCGACTTGCTATATATATATATATATATGTATGTGGATATAGATTTAATAATATGGCAGACTTTTCATTATTTTCAAATTAGATGAAAGAAAAATCGATCGACAAATTACTTAATTCGATTGCCTTATTTTTCTCGAGTTGTTGCACTTCACTTTAACCCGCATTAACATTTTAAACTTTCACCAATAATTTATATTTTAGCAGAATGCGGAATGTACTGGTCGATGATTTCTTGTGCATGTAATCTAGCCCAAGTTATATTGTGTACGGTATGCATGCCTTGTCGAGAATCGACATTATATAGTTTTCCATAAGTGAACTCCCCTCAAGTTAAATTCATGTTTTCAGGGATGTCACTGCCGCAGTTTTCCATAAGGATTCTTTTGGTAAATCAGATGCCCGACCTCTTGCAGAGCTCAATCACGAGTGACCATGTCATGCCCAAACTTTGGTCGCGTGATTAACGTGTGTTTCTGGATTTCGATGAAGGAAGAAAGGCATTTTCCGATTTCTCCATAAAATTAGAGAATTTCTTTTCCCTCCACTTAAAATCCTTGTGGGTTCTTTCGGCATTCCTCTAAATTGAGGACTTCATGCAGAGAAAGGACGATAAAATATATATATGAACGGCTTGTGAATTTAATGTAATGAACGAAATTAGAATTTCATTCACCAAGAGATAAATACATCACGAGTATATGAAAATATAAATGAAATTTAAATCGAATAATCTTCGAGGATGGCCCACACTGAGCAGAATGGCTATGCCGATGTAGTTTAGGCCCGAAGATCTCCGGCTTAGGGGTGCTAAAACCGTCGAGGAAGGAATGAATTGGTATCGCGTTGACATGTCGAGATGCATGGCCACGGGATCAGACTCTAACCTCTTGGAGGATTCGAACTCGGATGGACCGATGTCGTTGAAGAAGAGCTTGGCCGCCACCGGTGTATGACAACCAAGCTATTGAAGAAAAACTTGCCGCCACGGTGTCGATTGCTCGAGTCATTGAGGATGAAGATCCTGCTGCCACAAACAAGTGTTGGCTTGAGCCGTTGAGGATGAGGCCCTACCTACCACGAGCCAAGGGGTTATCTATATTACCGCTACTCCTACGATTTGGGGGGGAGGGGGGGCTAAGATAAAAGTTACAGAGCAATATTGCGTGTTTGATTGAGTGTGTCTCAAATATGTGGAAGCCTCTTCCATTTATAGGCAAAGTTTGGGCGTAATGTGTAAGCGGGGAGAAAATAAGAATGCTTGTAGTGAGAGAACATGTGCAACAAACTGTCCCCTATTAAGTGAATTTGCATAATAATAGGAGATAAAGTTTTTGGAGGCTTTTACCACATGTATAAAAAGAAATTGAACACGTGTTTCATTCTCCTAACGCCATGTGTCCTTAGTGCATGCATTACGAGTGATTCAATCGTTCATTGACACGTGTCCCAAAACAAATTTTCCAGGTAATTTTATTTAAACAGGTAACAACGTGTGGGACATATCTTGAAAGAAACAATGCATGGACAATTGAGTTTAAATTGCCCTCTTCGGTCGCAGGATTGACGTGTGGGATGGAAAACAGTTTTGAGAATCCCAAACCAGCTGACCGTCCGTTAACGGGGGAGGACTCCCATTTTTGTGCTCCCAACATAATGTTCTTTGAAACTTCTCCAATTTTCTTCAGCATCAGAGGAATCCTCACTCAGCCAAATAATATCGATAGAATATGTAGCCCATCATGTGAAGTGCAAGCTGCGCAGTGTGTTTTATGCTTGGTATAGGGTAACTGGCCGAAATCAGGGAAAGGATGCTATTGGTTGTCCAATTTACTCGACTATTTAAGTCATCATTATTCGACATCTGCTGCAGTGGTTTGAGAATGTCTGCGGATGGGGCTGACTTCACAGTGAGTAAAACTTCTTGCAGAAACAGATGATTGTCCGCTACCGAAAAGAATTCATAATTCATAATTATGAACACACTGCTGCTCCATCACTCATCGCGGCCCTTTTCAATTCTGGCTCCCTTTGCTTCTGCTGTGGCGTGTGCTTAGATCAAATTACTTGATAATCAATCTTTTGCTTCGAACTTTTGCTATACTACAGTGCCATGATACGAAAAATGTCTGCTTCACTAGCGGAAGTGTGAGACCCAAAAAATTTCGCATATATACATAAATATATATATACATACATTATACTACATAAATCATATTTGCTTTTAAGTGGTATTTTCAGACATATATATTTATATAGAATGTATACTATGTATAGGTTTATTTTAGTTTTAGCAAGTACTTTAGAACAATTGAAAATAATAATAACAATAATCTAAAGAAATGGAAATAAAATAATGATTTGATTAGGGTGTTATATTATTAATGGTGGAACTTGCCACACCAAATCCAATCTTCTCCCCTGTTATCTCTTTCCACCGCCTCAAATCTCCATTGTCCTTTTCTTTTCTTCTTGGCTGGTGAGTTTAAAAACGGAAAAAAAAGGAAGAAAGAAAGAGGAGGTTTCAAGGGGCCCCCACGTGGCTAGACATCCTTCCCTCATTTCCCCTGAGGTCTGCCACCGCCATTACTTTTCCAATTTCAATTGTTTTTCCCTCTTTCTTCTTTCCTGCGTTTTTCTCTGCTTTCTTTTCTTGGGTTGGGTGGAAGTAGGAAACAGGGGAAAACAGAGGGTGAGAGAGAGAGAGAGACGAGTGAGTGAACTCTAGAGAAAGCAAAAAGAGAGAATGGTTAGGAAGGGAGAGAGAGCCAGTTCGCTGATACGGTGTTGAAGAGCGACCACCCGGTGCTGGTGGAGTTCGTGACCGACTGGTGTGGTCCTTGCTGCTTAATCTCTCCCACTATTGAGTGGGTGGCTCAGGTCTGACTTCGCTTCTCTCTTCTCTGCTATGGTTTTCTGACTAATGAGGAGAATTTCAAGTAATAATTCATCACGCCAGGGAGTATGAAATTGTGGACTAGACTGGAGCTTCCGACTTTGTGATTTGCTAAACGATACTCTCCATCATAACATATTAGATGAATGGATCGGATTAATCAACTGACTCATTATTATTATTATTATTATTATTATTATTATTGCAATCATGCATATAAAAACAAGAAAACAAAAGCTTTGTTTCTTCTTGTTATGTTATCGAAGCAGCTCTGTGAACTGTCAATGTTCATTGTCTATATCTCACTGCTATTAGATTGACATCAGCACTTAAATCGTGTCTTCCATATATTTGTGGGATTATGATCTTTAATTTTGTATTGGGTTGGTAAAATATATTATTGAGCATTCAATAGATGTACCAAATATCAGGTGCCTACGTAAAAGATGCCTTAGCAGCAAGAAGAACTTTTTGCCATTGACAAGCAATCTGCCCTGTCAATAATTGTTTATTTCTCTCACCTACATTTATAAGTTTCCTATTGTAAAACAACCCAAATGATAGAAAACGATATTCTATTAGATATTTCATGTATTGAATCCAGCTTCTCATTCCCTTAGTTGAGAATCTAGTTGATTTTCTTCGCATTAAGTCTTTAGGTTCCAAATATGCGCCGTACTTATTGCAAGACGCTTAAACTCTCAGTGTCTACTCTTATCCAAGCTTAGTACATTTTAGTGAGCTCATAGTAATTAGTATGTCTACTTAAGACATCTACTTGCTCTCAAGAAGTGACGCCGGATTCTTAAACACTTGAAGGCAAAGAGTGCAAATACTTACCTTTGTTTGAGAAAGGAAAAGGAAGAGTGTACGGTATTGAAATAATGAATACCATGAGGACTGGATTGTAGACTATGGTTCTATAGGAGATGATTCTTTGTCAGCCTCAAACAATATCATTTGCATTTGTATCATCGTCTTTCTGGTGATGCATTTTTCCCTTCTATTTGAGAAGAAATTTGCTCCGTGTCTAGTATTACTGGGAAATCGGGGCTAAATTCCTTATTGAATGGTGTTACCTACTTTGGTTGATTTAGTATTTAAATTTTTAGGACAAGGTACAAGTTGCAGATGATGAGATTGTTTTCTTTGGATATTTAGGATATATGGGCTAATTTAGTTAGCTTGAATTAATACCTTAAAATGTATATACACATGTTATGATAGATCAGTAATCTGGATAATATATCTAGAGTAAGAATTTAATAAAAAGAACATTGTTGCTGCCTTATATGGAGTGTTCGGTGCTAGTGCTATTGTTGTGTTTGTATCTTCTTCATTGATCCTCTAAGGCCATCGCGGGATGATTTAGTATGAGAATCAGGTGAGCAAATGATCATTAGGTATAACTTGTTTTTAGGCTATACTCATGATTGATAGGAGCCGAGGACATTGATTGTGCACTCCGAAGGTCAAGTTTGGTAAATCATTTTTGGTGTTAGGTGAGTACTTCATTCCATTGTGAAATGATATATAATTATATGTATGTTATGTGAATACCCTATTTCCTTGTGAAATTATGTATTATAATTATACAAATTATTTAAGATGAATATAGTGGTAGTGAGATTAAGGAATCGGTCTTACTATGTTGTGGGGAAGGATATGAGCAATATGGCCTTTTATGTTTCACCTTGATTTTGGATATGCAGTGTGACTAAGTATGTGGATTGTGTAAGAAATATATGATGATAATGTGATTCTATTGGAATATGATTGGGCTTATGTTTGTGCATGCAGAAATTGCGATAATTTGGGAATAAGAGTTTGGTGTGGGTATATGATATGAGATGGCGTGGTTGTAGTTGATTGTGTTTGTGATTGTTGTTTGACTATAGCCATGAGACCGCTGAACCCGGCGGATTACAAAATGGGCCAGATTGGCCGCTTGACCTAGCGGAATACAAATAGGACATGATCGGCCGCTGGACTCGGCGGAATAGAAAAAGGGGTCCGATCGGCAGCTAAGACCCAGCGAAATACAAACTGAGGTCAACTCTTACCGCTAGAGGTTAATAGGCGGCCTCCGCTTATGAGATATGGATATGGGGAGTTGAGAATGATATGAGGGAGATGTGCGGGTCACGGTACCGTCACAACTCTGTTGCGAGGAAATGCAACCCTATGACTATATTGATTTGGTTGTGTTGCATATTGTTTGTTGGGTTTGATTGTTGTAGATGTGATGATTATTGCGATTGTTTGAATTATTCTATGGAAGCCGTATTATTTGTTAATTGGATTTAATTAGGTTATGAATGCAAGGTGATGTTGAGTTAATGGTTAATTCTAATAATAGTTTTATAGGTTATAAAGGCAATTGATTGTTTATGAATGAAATTAGTAGTCAGTCGTATGTATGGTATATTATACCGTGTTGATGAATTAGTTGATAGACTTGGTTACGCGGATACTATCTATATGAATATTTGGTTGTTTAAAATACATTTATCACTTAATATTATTCATTTTGCTTTGGAATTTTGTGCTCACTGAGATGTATCTCACACCCTGCATACATTTTTTCAAATAAGCTTCCGATTGTGCGGAGGAACCACTTTTTGATATCGGGGATCAGCTTGGAGGACTAGGTAGGAACCTTAGTTATTTGATAGATATCTCTTTTTTACAAAATGGACTTGAGAATGTTACGACTTGAAGATTTTGTTTAGTTGTATCATTGATGTGAGAGCCAAAAAGAAATCTCTGAAAAAGTGTGTGTACATATTAGAGTTAATGGATTGGTTATATACTTTGGAAATTGATTGGAAATCAGGTTTTTATGTGAATAGTTCTTATATGATAATGGATTCGAGGAAATATAGCAAAAATTTTACTGTAATTTCGGGTCGTGACAGGAAGAGTGATGACTCAATTTGCCAGTTCATTCTGATGCAGAGTAGGAGATGTCTTCTGGCACTTTGGAGCCGACGGTAATTGATCTGAGAAAGCTAAGAGAAGTGGGAGTATAAGAAATTTTTCGCCAATTATCTTCGGGTCAAATGTGAATTTTGCCGAATAATTGGGCTTACGACTATGAGATAAATTACAAAAGGCTGATAATCGAAATCACCCAACCATTTAAAAACTCAAATTAGCAATACTCCCATATGACGCAGCGTACAACGCGAGTAACCGTCACAGACCCGTTGATTCGCGCACGAATACCGGAACTACGACCCTCTATACCTGTTGATTCTACGAATATTAGGAAATAGGCATCAAACTCGAATTCGAGGTTGGACAAAGCACGAAAGCTCTGAATTTTATTGATAATTCAAAAGACGATTCTCTTACCCTAAGGCTTACAGAAAGCTTAAATAGAATATTAATAAACCTAAATTGCATAAAAGAACTAAACTTTTCAAAAATTGCAAAAACACCCTAATTAACATAAATTGCCTGTTTGAGGTCCTAAACGATGGAATTTGCCTTAAATATCGAAAAATCACGGCGAATCTGTGAGTTTTGCTCCGGAGGCCATTTCCTTCAAGATAGGGCCGTCATAACCTATTTTTTTTTTCAGGTTCCAACTTGCCAGGTCTTCTGCCGCATCATTCTCCCCTGGGTGGAGAGAATTCGTCCTCGAATCGTCATCGTCCGAGCTATCACCTGTGTAAGGAATCAAGTGCTTAACATTAAACACATCGGCAGTACGAATGTGGCTGGGAAGCTTAAGCCGATAGGCGTTTGAATTGATCTTCTCAACGATCTCCACAGGACCAATCTTTCTAGCAGCGAGCTTATGGTAGTCACCAGTAGAAAATCGATCCTTCGTAAGGACAGCCCAAACAAAATCGCCAACTTCAAACTCCACGTGCCTTCTCCTTCGGTCAGCAACAGCCTTGTATTTCATGGCAGCATTCTTCAAATTATTCTGCACAGCTTCATGAATCTCTTGCAGCCCGTGAACGAAGTCAGCCGCCTTACCATGAACCCTGGTCTTATCCGGCACGGGTAACAGATCAAGGGGACCCCGAGGAGTAACAGAATATACCACTTGGAATGGACTGAAACCAGTGCTGCGATTAACAGCATGGTTGTGCGCGAACTCCGCCGGACTTAACTTCTGATCCCAGCTCTTCACGTGCTCCCCTACTAAACCTCTCAACAGATTACCCAAGGACCTGTTAACCACTTCTGTTTGTCCATCTGTCTGCGAGTGATACGCCATACTAAAGTTCAACTGGGTGTTCACCATCTTCCAAAGGCTCCGCCAAAAATGACTCAAGAAGCGGGTGTCCCTATCAGACACAATAGAGACTGGCAGACCATGCAGACGGTATACCTCCCGAAAATACAACTGAGCAACTCGCACAACATCAGTGGTCTTCTTGCATGGAATAAAATGTGCCATCTTGGAGAATCTGTCTACGACCACATATATAGAATCATTTCCTCTTTGGGTAAGGGGCAAGTCGAGGACGAAATCCATACTGATATCCACCCATGGCTGCAAGGGAATCGGCAGGGGCATGTACAACCCCGCGTTAGTTGCTGTACCCTTGGACACTTGACAAACCTTACAGCGCTGCACATACTTCTCCACTTCTTTGCGAATTGTAGGCCAGAAATACGATGACTGGACCAACTGCAATGTCCTGTCTCTTCCCACATGGCCCTCGCCGTGTAGCTGCTGAATAATGTGGGCTCGCAAACTACAGTCAGGAATACAGAGCTGATTTCCCCTAAAAAGAAAACCATCTTGCAATACGTATTCTGTTATTTCTCCAGCCCGAACTTTAGCTAACGTCACAGAAAAATAGGGATCAACTTCAAGCAACTCAGCAAAAGAACTAAAACCAGGTACCTCAACCGTCATCCTGTTCAAAATGCTACGCCTCCGACTAAGAGCGTCTGCAACGCAGTTAGTGACTCCGCTCTTGTGCTTTACCACGAAAGTAAAACGCTCCAGGTAAGCCACCCATGATGCATGACGAGCAGACACCTTATCTTGGCTATGGAGGTGCTTCAGGGCCTCGTGGTCAGTATACAAAATGAACTCCTTGTGGAAAAGATAATGTCGCCAATGCTTAATCGCCTGCACTACCGCATAGAATTCCACGTCGTAGGTGCTGTATCTCACTTTCGCCCCCGTCAGCTTCTCGCTGAAGAAAGCAATTGGCTTGCTGTTTTGGCTCAAGACTGCTCCAATCCCTACCTTCGATGCATCAGAATGCAACTCAAAGGGCTGCTGAAAATCTGGCAGGACAAGAATCGGGGCGGTTGTCAAGCGCTCCTTAATATTCTGGAATGCCGTTTCTGCCCCCTCAGTCCACTCTAATTTGCCTCCCTTCATGCAGTCCGTTAAAGGAGCCATAATACTGCTGAAATGAGGAATAAACCGCCTGTAGAAGGAGGCTAACCCATGGAAACTCCTGACTTTAGTAATGCTCGTTGGTCTAGGCCACTGCCAGACTGCCTCGACCTTAGATGAGTCAACTCTCAAACCATCAGCAGCAACAACATAACCAAGAAAGAGAACTTCTGACCTCATAGAAACACATTTCTTCAACGCCGCATATAGTTTCTTTCGTCGAAGAACAGAGAGGACTTCACGCAAGTGGGCCAGGTGTTGCTCGGGGTCGGCGCTGTAGATCAAGATGTCATCAAAATACACGACCACACACCGACCAAGTGCGGTAACCGGATTCGCAGGTTCAGGCTCAATAGCATCCCTCCCTCTGTTTGGTACCAGCACAATCTTTAATCCCTTATGCGTGAAGCTGTATTTATTGGTCCGTCCATCATGGCTCACGCTCCTATCAAACTGCCAGGGCCTTCCCAACAACAAGTGACACGCGTCCATCATGACAACATCACACCACACAGAGTCCCTATACCGGGGCCAATAGAGAAAGTAACCAACGCGCGCTTCAGCACACTCACTTCACCTCCTTTCTTCAGCCATGCCAGCTTATATGGTTTGGGATGTGGCTCACTTCGTAGGCTCAATTTCTGCACGGCCTCAGCAGATACGATGTTCTCGCAGCTGCCCGAGTCTATCATCAAACGACAGACTTTATTTTCAATGGTGCAGGTGGACTGGAAGATGTTGTTGCGCAGCCAGTCTTCGTCCGCAGCTCTCGGGGTCATATAAGACCTTCTAACCACCAGATTGGGCACTCCGTCTCTAGTCACAATTTCTTCCTCTTCGTCAAACTCGACCTCTCCATCGCTTCCAGCTACATAAACTGCATCATCAGACAATTCCTCTTCAATAAACATAGCCCTTTTTTTTTTCCCCTTTTCTGCACTCAGATTGCCGATGCCCGGGCTCTCCACACTTGAAGCACTTCGCCCCGCTACTGCTCGGCCCAATTTTGGCAGGCCTCATCGGACGTCCAGGAACAATACTATTACCGCCAGCTCGGACGGCCCCATCGATTCCTGCAACGGTAACACCTCCACCGAACGCCCCGCTGCTCGCTCGCTTCTGCTGTCTCTCGATAATCAGGGCCCTCTGATGGGCGGAAGACACATTAATAGGGTCGAACAAATTAACCGTGTCCTGTAGCTGCACTCTTAGTCCGCCAATATATCTCGCCACTAGCTGATCCTCGGTTTCCTGAAGCTCGTTACGAGCAACCAACTGGTAGAACTCATTGGTGTAATCATCCACCGATTTATTGCCCTGCCTCAAGTTCTGCAAGCGTTGGTACATGATCCTTTGAAAATTATAGGGCAAAAAGGTAGCCCTCATCTTTTTCTTCATCTTTTCCCATGATGTGATCTTCGGTTTGCCCATCCTATTACGAGTAAGCTTCGTCTGCTGCCACCACCCCGACGCCCTACCACGCAACCGAGTCGCCACAAGCTGTACCCGCTTGGTCTCAGGTACCCCTTTGAACTCCAAAACCTCTTCTACCGTTGCCAGCCAATCTAGAAACTCTTCTGGCTGCAAACCCCCTTGGAATTCGGGAATATCGGTCCGAATGCATGTCTCCCATCGCTGCCTGTCTTCCTCGATTGGGTCCCTTTGCCGTCTTGGTGGAACATCAGCGAAAAAATTCTCCCTTTCCGACCCCGCTTCAGTTTCCTCTCGATCAATGTCAGAATTCGAATTGGGGTTTCTCCGATTCTGATTTTCCATAAGTGCAGCCACCTGCTGTGTTAGCTGCTCCATCATACGATCCAGCCTCTGATCCCTCTGCTGATTCCTCTGATCCTGCTGATCCAGCCTCTGCTCTAGATGTCGCAGATTATCACGGTCATAAACATCTTCCACACGATCCCTCCTCCTAGGCGGCATCTTTGATCCAAGAACGAACGCGGCTCTGATACCAACTGACGCAGCGTACAACGCGAGTAACCGTCACAGACCCGTTGATTCGCGCACGAATACCGGAACTACGACCCTCTATACCTGTTGATTCTACGAATACCAGGAAATAGGCATCAAACTCGAATTCAAGGTTGGACAAAGCACGAAAGTTCTGAATTTTATTGATAATTCAAAAGACGACTCTCTTGCCCTAGGGCTTACAGAAAGCTTAAATAGGGTATTAATAAACCTAAATTGCATAAAAGAACTAAACTTTTCAAAAATTGCAAAAACACCATAATTAACATAAATTGCCTGTTTGAGGCCCTAAACGATGGAATTTGCCTTAAATATCGAAAAATCACGGCGAATCTGTGAGTTTTGCTCCGAAGGCCATTTCCTTCAAGATAGGGCCGTCATAACCTATTTTTTTTTCAAGTACCGACTTGTCAGGTCTTTTGCCGCATCACCATACCCCTGTGCTCAATCGAGTCGTAAGAGCAATTGAATGTCTATTTTGACATATTTACACTCATAATTGTTGCAGGCTTTGAGGAATCAAGAATTCAAAGCAAGCTAATGTTTGAATCCCAACCTTGAGACCACAAAAGGTCTCTGATTTTCCTTGGAATAACATGAATAACTGGAAAATAAAATTGCCGAAAGTGCAACTGCGGAACGCAAATGGGTTTTCAATATCCTTAGGAGCCAATCCATGTCAATGCCTAGTCCACCAGGCCTCCACATCATTTGTTTGCTTTGCTTGGTCATGGATATCACCATTGTCAGTATCTGTTGTATTGCGGCTGTTTGTTCCTCTGCTTCAAGAAACTCACTCATCAGAGCGGAGCTAGTGTCAATAAAACCATTTACAGGAGAAGCACATAATTATGGTGAAAGATCTACATTTGTCAACTCGATTCACTCTATAATCTGAGTAATAAATAAATCACAAATCGTGTCCAACAAGGTTAACTTTTAGATTAGACAGTTGTGGTATCTCTTGTTTTTTGGTTGAAAATGAGCCCAATCGCTTATAGGCCAGGTGGAAATTTACAAGAATTTCTTGGTTATCAGGTGGAGACACGTTTAAATTAATTTTTAGACTTATTGTCTCTGACTCTTGTACTATACATCAATTCAACGACACATATATGTATATGTACACACCCTGATGTCGATCTGAATAAGAACAGAAAGTCAAACGCATAAATGCCTACAGACATAAAGACAACTAAACTAGTTAGATACCCTGCCCCAGTTGGTATCTTATCTCCGATAATCAGACTCATAAGAGTCTAAGAGTCGAATCCTTATAGATCTGCAGCCCGTTACTCTGCTGCTTTGAAAGATCGGGTAACTTAAGTGCCTTGCATCCAAAGGTGTTCAACTCCCGTAGACTACTCAGCTCTTCAAGTCTTGGAATTTCCACGATGCTCTCACAATCTCTCATATTGAATCTCTCTAGCCTCTGCAAGTTTGATAGGTTCGGTAACTTCCTGAGCGATCGGCACCTGTTTATATTTAACTCTTGCAGTGACTTCAATTCTGCGACCGCCTCAATTTCGCTAAATTGCACGCAATATCTAAGGAATAATTTCTCCAAAGAGTGTAGTAGTTCGGGCGAGAGTTCGAGCGAGCTACAGTTGTCGATACATAACATTTTCAGGTTTAGCAAACTGCTGAGTCCTCCAATCTCAACTAGCTTCCTGCTACCCCGTACACTTAGGGACTTCAAGTTCTTCAACTTGAATAAGTTGGGAAGTCGTTCAACTTCAGACCAAGCGGCGGACAAAGCAGTTAAAGACTTGAGCCTCTCCGACTTCGGACGGTCTAGCTTAGTTAGAGGGCAATAATCTGTACGCAGATCCTTCAGGGACAGGAGATCGCCAAGACCTTCAATTTCCCTGAGCTTGTGGCACTGCATAACCTCTAATATCAACAAATTCTTTAGGTTTGAAAGGTCTAGCAACCTCTCAAGTGAGTTGCACGTCCCAATTCTCAAAACTGACGGACTTGAGGGAAGTGTGGGGAGGCTTTTAAGTTTGTGCCAATAATGAATATCAAGCTCTTTTAGATGACGAAGAAATGCACCTATCTTTTCTGGTAAGGTATATATCTTCAGTGAGTGCAAAGTCATTTTCTCAAGTTTCCTTAGA
This sequence comes from Punica granatum, assembly GCF_007655135.1. Lineage (NCBI taxonomy): Eukaryota > Viridiplantae > Streptophyta > Magnoliopsida > Myrtales > Lythraceae > Punica > Punica granatum. The sequence goes on from NC_045128.1 coordinate 5,732,076, forward strand.
CTAGAGATGCTGTCCAGCTCTTTGAGCTCTGAGGCCTCAGACAAATGCAATGTTTTTAGATTCACTAAGTTCGCCAGATTCCGGGAAGTCAGCTTCGACGAAGCTTCAACTGTTAGACTAATTAAGCTAGATGGAAGCTCAGGGAGGGTCTGAAGATTCTGGCAGTCACCTAAATGAAGGGTCTGCAGGCGTGAGAGTGCACTCATACTCATCGGTGTTGGAAGGATGGATCACTCACTGATCCATGTTAATGTCTGTCTGTATTTTTCTTAGTTATGTTGTCTGTAGGTTGGTTATTGAAGTCAGTTGGTCTCTTGTAGACAGTTAAGTGGATGTTGTGTTTTTGAATTTTTAAATGTAACTTGCCGAGAGCAGTTACTACCAAGTGTGTTATGTATGTTCTGTCAATGAATGATAGTCTGTGTTCATTTTTCTCCTCTATCTCTCTCTTGCAGTATATTGATCTATGCTACTGCAGAAACCGAAATCTATAGAATTCTGGTATGCTTAAGAGACCACAGATCTCTAAGTGCATTTGAGTGTGTGAAGTAGACTTATATTCGAGAGTAAGAGAGTTATCTGTTTGAGGGAGCGTTAAAGTTCTTAACAGTGGTATCAAAGCTTTAAGAGGATCTTAAGGGCAGGGTTGATGGATACGACAGTGGCAATGCCCAGTTTCTCAAGTATTACTCCACCAGTTTTTGATGGAGAAAACTACCAAACATAGGAAGTGAAGATGAAGGCTTTCATGGAGGGTGCAGACCTATGGGATGCAGTGCTGGAAGATTACGAAGTTGCTCCCTTGCTTGCAAATCCTACTCTTAACCAGATCAAGATTCACAAGGAGAGAGTTACTAGAAAGGCCAAAGCTAAGTCATGCTTATACTCTTCTGTTTCTCCTACCATTTTTACTCGCATCATGAGGCTTGAATCTGCAAAAGCCATATGGGATTATCTGAAGGATGAATATGAAGGAGACGAGAGAATAAGGGGCATGAAAGCACTGAATTTGTTGAGGGAGTTTGAGAAGTTGCAGATGCAGGAAGGGCAGGGAGTGAAGGAATATGTGGAGAAACTGGTGCAAATTGCGAACAAAGTGAGAATTCTGGGATCCAACATAAGTGATGAAAGGTTGGTCCAGAAAATCTTAGTGTCTGTGCCTGAGAAGTTTGAGGCAACAATTGCCTCACTCGAAAATACTAGAGAACTGTCAGATCTGAAGCTTTCTGAAGTTCTTAGTGCATTGCAAGCACAGGAGCAGAGAAGAATAATGAGAAAGGAGGTGCCAGTTGAGGGTGCCCTGCAAGCAAAAGTGAACAGGAATGCTGTTGAGAAGCAAAAGAAGTGGCAGCAACAGAAGAAGTTTGGAAGTGAAGCTGGGAAGCAAGGAAACACCAGAAATTGGAATTAGGAGAGGAAGTGGAGTTCTGGTTCCTGTAGGCATTGTGGAAAGAAAGGTCATGCTCACTTTAGGTGTTGGAAAAGGTTGGATGTTAAGTGCAGGAAGTGTCACAAGATTGGACACATGGAAGCCATCTGCAAAGAAAAACACACTGAGCACCAGGGAGACAGTCACAATGCTGCAAATACTGAGCTAGAGCAACTCTTTGTTGTGACTTGCTTTATCTCAAAATGTTGTAAAGGATGGGTGGTTGGTCGACAGTGGATGCACTAATCACATGACTAGCAATGAAGCTTTGTTTAAAACTCTAGACAAGTCTGTAAAGTCCAGAGTAAGGATTGGAAATGGAGAGTTCATAGCTGTTGAAGGAAAAGGTGATGTGATGCTCGAGGGCCCAACATGCACCAAATTGATTTCTGGTGTGCTACTTGTGCCAGAAATAGACCAAAACCTGCTAAGTGTAGGTCAGTTGGTCGAGAAAGGCTGCAAAGTTGTGTTTGAGAATGGGAAATGTGTGATTGGTGATGCTGAGGAACAGGTTCTATTTGAGATTCCCATGAGGGAAAAGTGCTTCTCATTCAACCCTCTAGAGGAGAGACAGGTTGCTATGTCAAGTTAGGAAGATGAGGAAGAGATTTGGCACAGAAGGCTTGGTCATTTCAACAGCAAAGGGGTGAAGTTTATGTAGCAACATGGAATGGTCGAAGGGCTACCTTCACTGCATAGAGAACTGAAGAACTGTAAGGTTTGTATGGAAGGAAAGCAAACGAGATTGCCTTTCAGGAAGAACCACTGGAGGGCTACTGAGAGGCTTCAATTAGTTCACACTGATGTTTGTGGGCCAATGTCAGTCAAGTCTCTGAATGGCAGGAAGTACTTTGTTACTTTCATTGATGATAAAACCAGAATGTGTTGGATATTCTTCATGAAGGTAAAGTCAGAAGTTAGTATGGTATTTCTGAAGTTCAAAAGGCTCGTGGAGAAGGAAAGTGGATGCAAGATACTTGCTATAAGATCAGACAATGGAGGAGAGTATATCTCAGCCAGTTTCAAAGAAATCTGTGAAGAGGCTAGTATCAAACACCAGCTCACAGTCTCATACTCACCACAACAAAATGGGGTGAGTGAAAGGAAGAATAGAAGCATCATGGACATGACCAGATGTCTACTGCAAGAAAAACATGTGACTAAGAGTTTTTGGGCTGAGGCTGCTAATATTGCAGCATTCCTGCAGAACAGGTTGCCAACTAAGGCAGTGGAGATGAAGACACCACTGGAGGCTTCGAGTGGAGTTAAGCCAATTTTGAGCAACCTAAAGGTATTTGGCTGCATTTGCTATACTTACATTCCTTCTGTCAAACGAGATAAACTCGACTAGAAAGGAGAAATGGGAGTATTTATTGGGTATAGTGAGCAGTCAAGAGCTTACAGAGTTTACTAGCCAACAAATGGGAGAGTGATCATCAGTAGAGATATCAAGTTTCTTGAAGATGAAGAGTGGAATTGGAATGTAGGTACTCAGCAGAAGTCAGAGTTGAAGAAAACTCAATTGAGTGTGCCACAGATCACACTTACTGAGACACAAACTGAAGGAGCTTCAGTCGAGGAAACAGGTGATGATCCACCAGTAAGAGGAACAAGGTTGCCGACTGATGTTTATCAAAGATGCAATGTGGCTGTGCTTGAACCATCCAGTTTTGAGGAAGCTAATGCAGATAGGAGATGGGTTGCTGCAATGCAAGAGGAACTCAAAATGATTGAAAAGAATGAAACATGGAAGTTGGTTGAGAGACCTCAGAACAGGAAAGTCATTTGGGGTAAAATGGGTTTATAAAACCAAATTCAACTCTGATGGCAGTGTAAACAAGTATAAAGCAAGGCTAGTAGTCAAGGGGTATGCTCAGATATGGGGAATGGACTACTCAGAAACGTTTGCACCAGTTGCAAGACTTGACACAATAAGGCTTCTCTTGGCTATTGCTGCAGAAAAGAACTGGAAGATATACCAGTTGGATGTGAAGTCTGCTTTTCTAAATGGGGTGCTCAAGGAAGAAATTTATGTTGAGCAACCAGAGGGGTTTATAGTAAAAGGAGCAGAGGCAAGGGTCTATAAACTCAAAAAGGCCCTTTATGGTTTGAAGCAGGCACCTAGAGCTTCGTATAACAAGATAGATACTTATCTGCAGAACTTGAAGTTTAAGAAGAGTCTGAGTGAATCCACACTGTATGTGAAGAAGGAAATGGACAGTAAAGTGATTCTCTCGTTGTATGTTGATGATCTTCTAGTGACTGGTGAGAATGAGGATCAGCTGGTAAAACTGATGAATGATCTGCAGAAGGTGTTTGAGATGACAGACTTAGGAGAGATGTCCTATTTTTTGGGAATGGAGGTTCAGCAGAAAAAGAATGGGGTGTTCATCTGTCAAAAGAAATATCTAAGGGAGATTCTAAAGAAGTTTCAAATGGAAGAATGCAAGAGTGCCTCGACTCCCATGAACTTGAAAGAAAAACTGAAGAAGGATGATGGATCAGAAGCCACTGATGTAAACAGATACAGAAGTTTGATAGGGTGTCTGATGTACTTAACTGCCACAAGACCAGACATCCTGCATGCGGTAAGTATGCTCTCGAGATATTTGAGTTGTGCAAGTGAAATTCATATGGTGGCAGCAAAAAGGGTGGTCAGGTACTTGAAGGGAACTCAATCATTGGGAGTGATGTTTTGCAAGAGTGACCAGTTTAACTTGCATGGTTACTCTGATAGTGACTGGGCTGGCTCAATGGATGATATGAAGAGCACATCGGGTTATTGTTTCTCTTTGGGATCAGCATGTTTCTCATGGAGTTCGAAGAAGCAAGACATCATTGCCCAATCCACTGCAGAAGCAGAATTTGTTGCAACAACTACTGCTGCAAATCAGGCAATTTGGTTGAGAAAGTTATTGAATGATTTAGGTTGTGGTGCAGAGGAGGATACTACATTGTATGTGGACAACCAAGCTGCAATAGCAATCTCACAAAACCCAGTATTTCATGGGAAGACAAAGCACTTCAAAGTCAAGTACTTCTACCGAAGGGAAGTACAGCAGGAAGGTGAAGTTAAGCTGGAGCATTGTAGCTCAGAGGACCAATTAGCAGATATGTTCACTAAGGCTTTTAGTGTTGGTCGATTTAATCATCTCAGACAGAGTATTGGTGTTTGTATCAGCTCCTGATCCAAGGAGGAGTGTTGGAAGGATGGATCACTCACTGATCCATGTTAATGTCTGTCTGTATTTTTCTTAGTTATGTTGTCTGTAGGTTGGTTATTGAAGTCAATTGGTCTCTTGTAGACAGTTAAGTGGATGTTGTGTTTTTGAATTTTTAAATGTAACTTGCCGAGAGCAGTTACTACCAAGTGTGTTATGTATGTTCTGTCAATGAATGATAGTCTGTGTTCATTTTTCTCCTCTCTCTCTCTCTTGCAGTATATTGATCTATGTTACTGCAGAAACCGAAATCTGTAGAATTCTGGTATGCTTAAGAGACCACAGATCTCTAAGTGCATTTGAGTGTGTGAAGCAGACTTATATTCGAGAGTAAGAGAGTTATCTATTTGAGGGAGAGTTAAAGTTCTTAACAACCGGAAGGCTCTTTATCCCTCGAAATCTCAGGACCCTCAAGGAGGATAGACTCAAAACTTCATCGGATATAGGTACTTCACGAGAAAGCCATCTATTCCTATTACCTGATAGAACTTCAAGCTTCTTCATACCTCTTGATATAGGTACTTCTTCCAGTGGTGTATCATCAATGAGAAACTCGATTAGTGACTCCAAGGAGTCCAACTGTTCTGGCAACTTCTTCAAGCTCCAACAGTTCCTCAAATTTAGAAGGATCAAATTCTTCAAAAGCCTTATGGATGGATCAACCCAAACCAGCAGCTGGCAGGACTCGAGAATCAAGCTCTCTTAGCTCGGAAACGCTGAGAAGTCAGGAGTTCTGCTTATTCAGCACTCTGTGAGATTAAGAACTTTGAGTTTCGACCCGAACTGAAGTACACAAAAAGAGATGTAAGTAAATTATTTAAATGGAATAATATTGATAGAAAGCATTTATTGTTGAAAGTAAGAGGAGAGACCTCGACTGAACTCTAACCGATCTAGTTGTCATGAATTAAGCTCCTCGACAGATCAAGAACAATTAAGTTCCTCAGAATTAAATTTGTCGGCGGACATATGTTCTCTCTATGCCAACTCAACCATCTCAGCTGATGGAAAAGATGTTGAAAGTTCCCTTGGAGTATTGCACGGGCGAGTTCAAGAACTCTTATCCTCGGCAAGTTCCTAAACATGTCAACATTAAGACTATCTTCTTCCTCCATGAAATGATATCCTTCTAGACTGATGGCTTCACTTTTGATGTTCCCTATACTCATCAAAAAGATCAAAAATGGATGTGGTTTCAAACAAATTTCGTGATCTGAAAGCCGATCTAAAATACATCAAAAATGTCATGCCTGTTGTCCCACTAATACAATCCCTGCATATTCACCGTGCCACAGCCTGCTTCGCTGTCCCGGTTCTTTGTCTTCTTGCTCAACGATACTTCTGCCGAGATCTCCGAGGTGATCATGCATTCATATCGTATAGTCCTCCCCGATTTTAATCAACGACTTTAGTTGGAGAATCTCAAGTCCCACTTCCGGGGAAAATTTAGCATCTTTTCATCTTGACAAAGACTAATTACTCAAGGGATTAAGATTCTTCTACACAAGAAAGTTTCAAGACATCTCTAAACAAGAAAAATTTGAGCGCTTCATGGACTCACTACATAATTCTCGAATTTTCGATCTTATCATGTCCGGGACTGGGTCATCACTAAAAGAAAAGGAAGTGCTAACGAGCGCTTAATATTGAAAACCTGAATTACTTCAGTAGACTGTCTCCATGCATGCCAATGGCATTACAGAGCTTATTTTACCATACAAAGGCCTTTTATGAAACCACATACGTCACGGGCACACAGAGCACATAATACCAACTTCCATCACTCCTATGATTTCTCATAGATGGAGCTGGAAATTTTTGTCTCATACTTATTTATTAGTTCCCGGCTTCGGTTTCCTCCGCTGCACCGTGGCTAGGGTGCCCGCCGTGCCCACCGCCACCATGCCCACCGCCACCGTGTCCACCGCCATAGCCACCACCGCCATAGCCACCGCCGCCGTGCCCACCACCACCGTGTCCACCGCCATAGCCACCACCGCCACCGTGTCCGCCACCATAGCCACCACCGCCATAGCCACCGCCGCCGTGCCCACCGCCACCGTGTCCACCGCCATAGCCACCACCGCCACCGTGTCCGCCGCCATAGCCTTCGGTTTCCTCCACTGCACCATGGCCAGGGTGCCCGCCGTGCCCGCCACCACCGTGCCCACCGCCACCGCGCCCACCACCATAGCCTTTGCCCCCGCCATATCCACCATGTCCACCAAAGTCGTCTACAAAAGTCAAATAACAATATGCAAGAGATGTCATATAAATCTTCGTGTATCAGTTTCGTTGCACTTGTTTCCAGTCTAGAATGAAATTTCACATATACGCAAGAGATGTCATATAAATCTTCGTGTATCCGTTTCGTAGCACTTGTTTCCAGTCTCGAATGACATTTAATATGTGATGCTTTCTTCACTATATACATGTCTGACTGCGTCAAGCGTTAATTATGTACAACGGCTACAACCTATACCCGAAGCAGAAGTACTATCACCACTCCCCGTCATCCACGAGTAATATTCGACCACTTGATGATCAAAACTCGATTGTGAATACATTTATCTTAATTAACTCCACCACGCCATTAGATAATAATGATTTCACAGGTGCAGGAGGTGCATGCGTATTCATATGCTGCATGTATATGATATCCTGAGAAAGGGAAAATGTAATTTACCAGTCTGGGTGGTTTCAGCAAGATCACGAGCATAGACCGCCTTAGATGAGATGAGAACGACCGCGAGGAAGGCGAGGCCGAGGAGAAGAATGACCTTTGAGGAGGCCATTGCTAATATTCTCTCAATCACACAAGGGGGAAATCAAGAACTAGAAGTAGTAGTAAGAGCTAGCAATGCGAGATGTAGTGATGCAAAGTGATGGAGGTGCCTGCCCCTATTTATAGAGAGATCACTGAAGAGAGAAGATGTCGGATAGAGATGTAAGTCCAAAGTGTTGGAGTGCCAATAGTCAAGGTTTGCATTACATGTGGGCCCCAACAATCTTGTTTGTGTCTGATATTCTACTTGTCATATCTTACCTGCATTCCACTTTGCCTTAATTTACTAATTTTCACATAGGACTCTTATCCGAATGCACCAAGTTCGAATGCTAAACCTATGTATATAAGTGTTTGTGCGTTGCTATATATATACATAAATATATTAATTTCAATGGAAGCCATTTTTCACACTGTCAGTATTATATTCAACAGATCATTTAGACAGATGCCAATGACGCTTTAACACCACGCGTCGCCATTCTCCATAGCATACAAAACTCAAATTCATGAAATTTTCTTTCGAAGAAAAATAAACGACATACACAACGTGCGATAACTCCATGCACATTTAGTTTATGAAATTGGATCAATCAAGGCAGAGGCTATATAGGCTCGGATACCAAATGTGGGAGTAAACCCGAAAGTCTCACTGAATATATAGAGCATAGGATTAATAGCGGAAGCAAAATTTAGGATTACCTACAGTCATTGATTCTAACCATGGTATTCGAGAGATCGAATTGTAATTTGCACAGTCATTGAATTGTAATCTTCCAAGCTCTCGATCATCTCACATATGACCTCATGATCAACTGATCTTGGTCAATACATATTTATAACCATATAACCACTCTCCCATCAAAGTGGTAATCACTAGGTGAGTTGTGGAGAAAATAATGGGCAATTATGGATCGAGGGGTTACTAAAATTGAGGTGCCAATTCAGTTACAAACGTGGGTTCTAAATATCGAGAGAAAATACTCATTTATCCCACTTAATTGCATGTGGGAATATTTAAACTCCAACAGTTCCTTCATATATCAAATTGTTCCTTCTACACATCAATTTAGTCCCTCCGCCTGTAATTTCTCCGCCACGACATCCTCGTCGCTGTCTCTCCCTTCACCTCCTCCTCCGGGAAGCTCTGTTATCGTGAAAACCTCTTGGGCAAGTGGTTCATCGTCTACTTATTACCTATTCATGTAAGTGAGTTACGTAGAGGTTTGGCAGTCCACGAAGTGATTGATTTTTACTTCTTCTTTTTTTTTTTGTGTGGGTATGCCTTTGAGATCGTTATTGGCGGAATGGAACTGAGTGTCCGCTAGTTTTGGCTGATTTGGAGAAGGGTTGAGGTTTTCAATGAAGCGGCGGTGAGTTTTGGAGGGGTTGAGGAGGTTGGTATATTGAAGGGGAGTAATAGTGTGATAAGCTTCCGGGTCAGGTTCATATGGGAGTGTTCCAGCATTCTACTTTGGATGTGTTTGGTCCAGTTAGGGATAGATGGGGAGCTTTGGCACCCTTCTTCCTTAACAAGGTTTCAAATCGATTGTCTCACTATCCATTGCCCGTCGTCATCCAAGATCCTTGCAGTCGCCAGTTGCAGCTAAGCTCCGCTGGAGCCATTTGATAACAGTGTGAGCATGACGGACGCTGGGAACTTGAGCATAGACGATGATGAGGCTGAGAAGCTACGATGAGTGATATGTTCTCTCAGCACATGAATCCTCGCGGAAGATAACAAGGTAATAATTTGTTGTCACGACCTGAAATTTCAGCTGAATTTCCCCTATATTTTCTCAATATCCATTATCACATAAACTATTCATATAAAACCTAGTTTCCATAACTCTCAACAACATATCACCAATCTAGCTAGCTCTCTCACACACACACATATATTTATATTCTAAGAGAGCCACTTCACTAAACCAACTAAACAAAAATTTCAGGTCGTAACATATTCAAATACGTTATATACAAAAAGAATACTTATCAAATAACTAAGGTCCCTACTTAGTTCTCCGAGCTGATCCCCGATATCAAAAATGGTTCTCCCGCGCAGCTAGAAGCTTATCTGGAAAATATATGCAGGGTGTGAGCTGCATCTCAGTGAGCAAAAAATTCCTGAGTGAAATGAATTATTATTAACTAAAAATATTTTTTAAAATAAACAAAGATAATATTAGCATACCCAAGTCTATCATTTAATTCACCAACACAGCATATTATGCAATACATACAAATAATTACCAAACTCATTCGTAACCAATCAATTATCTTTATAACCATATAATAATATTAAAATTAACTATTAACTCGGCATCACCTAACAATCACACACTAACTAAATCAAGCATTAGCAAACAACACGATTTTCACATAACAACTGTAGATAATCTCAACAATCATCATATTTACAGCAATCAAACCAGACAAACAATATACAACACAACCAATCAATATAGCCATAGGGTTGCATTTCCTCGCAACAGAATTATGACAGTACAGTGACCCTGCACATCTCATTCATATCATCCCCAACTCCCAATATCCATGTCTCATAAGCGAGGGCCGCCTATTAACCTCTGGCGGTAAGAGTTGACCTCAATTTATATTCCGCCGGTCAAGCGGCCGATCAGGCCCCTTTTTCTATTTCACCGGGTCCAGTGGCCGATTAAACCCCTATTTATATTCCGTCGGGTCCAGCGGCCGATCATGCCCCTATTTATATTCCGCCGGGTCCAGCGGCCGATCATGCCCCTATTTATATTCCGCCGGGTCCAGTGGCCGATTAAACCCCTATTTATATTCCGTCGGGTCCAGCGGCCGATCATGCCCCTATTTATATTCCGCTGGGTCCAGCGGCCGATCATGCCTTATTTGTATTCCGCTGGGTCCAGCGGCCGATCTGTCCCATATTTATATTCCACTAGGTCCAGCGCCCGATCAGACCCATTTTATAATCCGTCGGGTCCAGCGATCCCATGACTATAGTTAAACAACAATAGAAGCATAAGCAATTGCAACATGCATTCTCACCTCATATATCATCATACACAACCACAAGCCCAATCACATTACAATGGTAACATGTTATCATAACATATTTCATACACAATCAACATACACAATCAAACTGTATATCTCAACTCAAGACGAAACATAAAAGGGCAATATCTCTCAAATCAATTCACACAACATAGCAAGACCGATTTCTTAACCTACCTATCACAATATTCTTCTTAAATAATTTATATAACTATAATACATCATTTCACAAGGGGATAGAGTACTCACATAACATATATATATATATATCATTTCACAAAGGAATAGAGTACTCACATAACATATATATATATATATATCATTTCACAAAGGAATAGAGTACTCACATAACATATATATATATATATATCATTTCACAATAGAATAAAGTACACATAGATAGTTCCCAAAAATATGCTCACCCACTTGAGTCATCGGAATGCAAAGCCTCTCAGCCTCCTCAATTCCTAACATAATTAATATAACAAAAAAAACCCAAATTATAAACAAATATCACATCATTATATCAACAATCATGCTCTTTGACAATCCATTTGTTCCCCCTAAAATTACAGATTCGCAACAAGACTTAACCTGAACAAAAATAAATTATTCATAACTCACTCTCCCCAAAGTTTTAAATACTAAAACAATAAAAGCAGGTAACATCATTCAATAAGGAATTTAACTTCAATTTCAAGCAATACTAGATACGCAACAAATTTCTTCTTAAGTATCACCATCCATGAATAATATACCCTTATTTCGAAAAGAACCTCAAAGTCCGCCAGATGGACAATGCTGAAGATATTCTTTTGAAACAAAGAAAAGTTTCTTGTAAAACATTCATGGCTTTGAAGCCACGTACTGAGGTGTTCATTGTATCACCGATACCAAAACACAATTAAGAACCCCTTTTTTTTCTTTTTCGAAAAATACTAATTATTCCCGAAAAATCCAGAAAATTTACAGAAAATAGCAAATTTCGATACGAATTCATAGGCGCAAAAGTCATTCAAATTGGAGATCGGAGCAAGCTGAACAAGCCCTACAAAATGATTGTTCGCTGCGCAGAATTTGCAGTTGCAGGTAACTCACAATCTCGACTTCCTGAGCTTGGTTCTCCCTCTCCTGACCTCCAAATTTAGTGATTTTGGTGTCTATAGAAACCTTGGATAGCGAACTCTACATTAGAATCATAATCTTGCAAAATGATGAACAAATGAGGTCGAAACATTGCTCCAAATATCGCTGTTCATCAAAGGATGAAAATGAAATCCCTTCCTCCTCTCCTCCTTATGTCTGTGAGCGTGAAAATGATTCATCAGAGAATGAAATCCCTATATTTGAAGAAGCATTTTAATTCTTACCCATAATACTTTCTCCTTTTCCTATTAATACGTTCGCCAACCAATTTTAACATTGAGTGACTAAAAATTCCTTCCAAGTATTCTGCCCGTTTCAATTCTTCCTTTCTCTTTCTCTCACCTGTTCTCTCTTCTATTTCTATCTTCTACAATTCTAGCTAGAGCTGCAGTAAAAATCCCTTTTCCTCACTATCTTTGTTTCCCATTGTTCCCGTTTCCGAAATCCCAACCAACAAAACAAAAAAATGTAAACCCCCCCCCCCCCCCCCCCCCCCCCCCCTTCTTCTCTCTGTTTTCTCTATTTCTCTAATGCTATGTTTCTTCCTTCGACTTACCCAGCAGAAAACAGAGCCAAGGAAAAGAAGGAAGAAAGAAACAAAATTAAATGGAATAAGAAATGGCGGTGGCCGGATGGCTTAAAGGGGAAATGAGGGCCACGTGGGGCCCTTTTCACCCATTTCTTTTTTCTTTTTCTTGTTTTTTTTATCTTCTCAGCCACATAAATTTAGTACGTGATATGCATGTATATTACGTAATCATGTATATATATATATATGTATATATACATGTCGGAAAAAAAAAATCAACCCGTGTCTCACATTTGTCCACCTAGTGATAGTCCAGTCCTCCTGGCTCCGAGTTTGCTCATGGAGGTTATTTACCTTTTTTCTTTTGATATTTTTCTTGTTACGTTCATTTTACCCAATGCATTTCATCATCATTCGATGAAAAAGGGGGTGGTGGTGATGGTGGGCGCGAGCTAAGGAGTTGAGCTCGTCAGCAAGGGAGGAAGGAGGAGGAAGGGAAAAAAAACTGGAGGAGGTCGGGCTGGTCAGTGAAAAAGGGGCATCCTCCTCCTCCTCCTCCTATGCTCTAGGTTGCAATTTGCAATTTCTTTTAATATATCTTCATGTGGGACCAGAGACATTGCCCCACCCGCCAACAGTTAGGTGCACAACATCACTCTCGATCTGAGACCAAGAGATTGCTCGATTTTCACCGGTATGACTTCTCATATCCTTCTATTTCTCCTCATCCTATTTATTCGCATCAAGGCCATAAGTCTTCTTTGTAATTCAAGAAAAGAGAATGAGACCTTATTCAATTCAACCAGATAGAATATTCTGGAACCAACAAGGAGTTAGACTTGCTGGTAAGCTGATAATAAGTAGTAGGCCAGGTCCAGGGTTCGATTCTCTCGGGGGTCGGCATTTGGGATTTAATTGGCGGGCCCCAAGCCATACGATACACCGTCCGGTGGACTAGTCGGTTGCTACGGCGCCGGACATCATCAACAGCAAAAAAAAAAAAAAAGATAGAATATTCTGGAAGTGAAAGACTTTAAGCAGCAGCAGAGAGTTACCCGTTTGCCACTTTATCCAGTTCAAGACCCTTCAGCTCCACAACTTCCTTCAGCGCATCCCTCCATGCTTGGACCTTCTCCTGACCAAACCTCTCCTCGTGCTGGGAGAACGAATTGGCATAAGTCCCTGTCTGGTGTTGGACGTCATCGGGCGTAATGTCCAGGAATATTGGCATGATCAGCTGTTTGCTCTCCTTCATGCACTTCACCATCTCCGCAACCTCCATGAGGCACCACTTGCTCGATGCATAATCTGCGGAGAAGATGGGGATCCCAATCTTTGACTGCTTGATTGAATTCATAAGGTTGGGGCAGATCTCCTCCCCTACATGGAGCTCCTCATTGTCCCTGAAGGTGCAGACCCCTGCGTCGATGAGGCTATGGTAGAGATAGTCCGTGAATGTCTTCCTGATGTCAGTTCCCCTGAAGCTCAGGAAGACTTCAAACTCACGACCCATCTCAGTGCCATCCGAGGACGAGGATGATGGATCAGTGCTGCTTCCATCTGTCTCCTGCAGATAGAGGACGTCACGCTATACCCATTGAGATTATGTTTGGAGATAGACATACCAAATCGAACTGAACACAAATATATGAGTGAAATCTCATACCGGTGATATATTCTCGGAGTTCCTGCCAGAACTAGGATTCTGCTGCCTCTTCTTGAAGAAGAAACGGGTACCAATGAAAGCAGAGATGATCACCGATGCTATTGCGCAGACTGCAATAGGCAAAGTGTTGCGCCGAGGAGAACGCTTATCCATAGCTGCAGATGCAAATGGAGTTCTCGTACAGCAAAACATGTATGTGACTATTAGGGAATATTTTCTAATTCCCTAATAGTGATGATACAGAAAACAAAGAGTTGGGGATCATGTCATTTGGTCAGTTATTTAAACTCCACATTAAAATACGAAATCGTTGTCCTCTTCTGATATGTAGTGGGATATACAGTACTTTATATGACGAGCTTATCCTGTGTTGAATTCGTGCTAAAAGATCCTTGTTTTCATCTTTGCTTTTCCTGTCATGCTTTTCCTTTTTGAAAAGCAAAAGTGGGGTAAGGCATAACATTTTACCAACATATGATCCAGCGATGGTAAGCAGTTGAGTGGTTATAGGAGTGGACACCTTTGTGAGCTTCGTGGACTGTCCACGACTTGCCTACACTAGCTTTTGTATGCCTAGGACGTATAAACCATGGAATGATTGAAAACTATGTCCCTTATGATAATAATCCGCAAGAATCACCTTTGTATGGAAACCCTTCTAAGAGATCTCATAAAATAAGTGGAAGATCTCAAGTGAACTCGATTGCTGAAGATGTTCTGGTAACATTTATTTCGTTCTTGAGACTAGTGAAAATAGAAGTTCTGGTTTCAATTTATTTTTATTTTGTATTGCCAATTCTTATCCATCTAGATGTCAAATGGTATCTTGCCTTGTCTGTCTCCAGAAAAAAACATCTGATTTTCCTTGGAATAACATGAATAACTGGAAAATAAAATTGCCGAAAGTGCAACTGCGGAACGCAAATGGGTTTCCAATATCCTTAGGAGCCAATCCATGTCAATGCCTAGTCCACCAGGCCTCCACATCATTTGTTTGCTCTGCTTGGTCATGGATATCACCATTATCATTCTCTGTTGTATTGCGGCTGTTTCTTCCTCTGCTTCAGGAAACTCACTCTTCAGAGCGGAGTTAGTGTCAATAAAACCATTTACAGGAGAAGCACAGAATTATGGTGAAAGATCTACATTTGTCAACTCGATTCACTCTATAATCTGAAAAAATAAAAAGATAAAAACAAGAGATTTCTTTATTGAGTAATAAATAAATCACAAATCATGTCCAACAAGGCTAACTTTTAGATTAGATGGTTGTGGTATCTCTTGTTTTTTGGTTGAAAACGAGCCCAATCGCTTATAGACCTGGTGGAAATTTACAGAAACTTCTTGGTTATCAGGTGGAAATAAGTTTAAATTAATTTTTAGACTCATTGTCTCTGACTCTTGTACTATACATCAATTCAACGACACATATATGAATATGTACACACCCTGATGTCGATCTGAATAAAAAACAGAAAGTCAAACGCATAAATGCCTACAGACATAAAGACAACTAAACTAGTCATACACCTGCCCCAGTTGGTATCTTATCTCCGATAAACTACACAATAAAAATACACATTTCCCAATTCAAAAATTTTAACTTTAACTTTAACTCAACACACTACACAACAAAAACACATGTTTCTCAATTCAAATTTGTAATCACATCTCATTTGTCATTTTCCACAATCAAAATTAAAATCAAAATCAAAGTAACTTTAACTATGAATCCAAACGGCCCTTTAAGAGTCGAATCCTTATAGATCTACAGCCCGTTACTCTGCTGCTTTGAAAGATCGGGTAACTTAAGTGCCTTGCATCCAACGGTGTTCAACTCCTGTAGACTACTCAGCTCCTCAAGTCTTGGAATTTCCACGATGCTCTCACAATCTCTCATATTGAATCTCTGTAGCCTCTGCAAGTTTGATAGGTTCGGTAACTTCCTGAGCGATCTGCACCTGTTTATATTTAACTCTTGCAGTGACTCCAATTCTGCGACCGCCTCAATTTCGCTAAATTGCACACAATATCTAAGGAATAATTTCTCCAAAGAGGGTAGTAGTTCGGGCAAGAGTTCGAGCGACCTGCAGTTGTCTATACATAACATTTTCAGGTTTAGCAAACTGCTGAGTCCTCCAATCTCAACTAGCTTCCTGCTGCCCAGTACACTTAGGGACTTCAAGTTCTTCAACTTGAATAAGTTGGGAAGTCGTTCAACTTCAGACCAAGCGGCGGACAATACAGTTAAAGACTTGAGCCTTTCCGACTTCAGACCGTCTAGCTTAGTTAGAGGGCAATAATCTGTACGCAGATCCTTCAGGGACAGGAGATTGCCAAGACCTTCGATTTCCCTGAGCTTGTGGCACTGCATAACCTCTAATATCGACAAATTCTTCAGGTTTGAAAGGTCTGGCAACCTCTCAAGTGAGTTGCACGTCCCAATTCTCAAAACTGACGGACTTGAGGGAAGTGTGGGGAGGCTTTTAAGTTTGTGGCAGTAATGAATATCAAGCTCTTTTAGATGACGGAGAAATGCACCTATCTTTTCTGGTAAAGTATATATCTTCAGTGAGTGCAAATTCATTTTCTCAAGTTTCCTTAGACTAGAGATGCTGTCCAGCTCTTTGAGCTCTGAGGCCTGAGACAAATGCAATGTTTTTAGATTCACCAAGTTCGCCAGATTCAGGGAAGTCAGCTTCGACGAAGCTTCAATTGTTAGACTAATTAAGCTAGATGGAAGCTCAGGGAGGGTCTGAAGATTCTGGCAGTCACCTAAATGAAGGGTCTGCAGGCATGAGAGTACACTCATACTCACCGGAAGGCTCTTTATCCCGCGAAATCTCAAGACCCTCAAGGAGGATAGACTCAAAACTTCGTCGGATATAGGTACTTCACGAGAAAGCCATCTATTCCTATTACCTGATAGAACTTCAAGCTTCTTCATACCTCTTGATATAGGTACTTCTTCCAAGTGGTGTACCATCAATGAGAAACTCGATTAGTGACTCCAAGGAATCCAACTGTTCCGGCAACTTCTTCAGGCTCTAACAGTTCCTGAAATTTAGAAGGATCAAATTCTTCAAAAGCCCTACGGATGGATCAACCCAAACTAACAGCTGGCAGGACTCGAGAATCAAGCTCTTTGTTAATTCTCTTAATTCAATCCTCACAATAGACCAGCATAACTCAATTTAGAGAGAATGAGAGAATGCAGATTTGACAGAGAGAAGGAAAACTATCTACTACTGAAAACTTCAATACAATGCTCTAAAGAAAACCAGTTAAAGCTTAAACATAAAGCTGAAAAATAACTGCACCTAATGTGCAAAAACTAAGCACCTAAACACCAGTTAACTGACTCCTTAAAAATAGCAACTAAGAAACAAACAAAACTGACATTTGACTAACAAAAGACAAAAGCAGCTCTGATGCATTTATCTCCAACACTCCTCCTTGGGTCAGTTGCTGCTGCACACACCAATCTTCTCCCTTAGAAACTCAAATCTCTCAACATGAAATGACTTGGTAAAGATGTATGCAAGCTGCTCATCAGTTCTGCAATACACAAGCTTCACTTCACCATTTTGTTGCACTTCTCTGAGAAAGTAATACTTCACCTTAAAGTGCTTTGTCCTTCCATGAAAAACAGGATTATGAGAGATAGCTAAAGTAGCTTGATTGTCCACGTATACTTCAGTTCCTTCCTTTGAACTCAAATGCAAATCTTGCATCAACTTCCTTAACCAAAGTGCTTGATTGGCTGTTGCTGTTGCTGCTATGAACTCAGCTTCAGCAGTGGATTGAGCAACTATTTCCTGCATCTTTGAACACCAGGAAAAACATGCTGAACCAAGACTGAAACAATAACCAGAAGTGCTTTTCATGTCATCTGCACTTCCTGCCCAGTCAATGTCTGAAAAACCAGACAACTTCAACTCCTTACTCTTTGTGAACTTAACTCCATGACAAGATGTTCCCTTTAGATACCTTACGACCCTCTTTGCAGCAATCATGTGAGATTCTTTTGCACAGTTCAAGAATCTTGACAGAACACTTACCACATACAGAATATCTGGTCTGGTTGCTGTTAGGTACATGAGACAGCCGACCAAACTCCTATAGTGTGCTTCATCAGTTAGTTCTGTTCCATCCTCCTTTTGCAACTTTTCTTTGTAACACATAGGAGTCTTCACACTTCTGCACTCCTCCATATTAAATCTCTTTAAAATCTCCTTCAGATACCTTCTTTGACAGATGAAAATGACCAACTGAGTCTGCTTTATCTCCATGCCCAGAAAGTGGGCCATTTCTCCAAGGTTTGTCATTTCAAAGACCTTCATTAGATCTTGCTTCAGCTCTTTGATTAGATCTTCATCATTTCCTGTCACAAGTAAATCATCCACATACAAAGAGATAACAATTTCACTGCTGCAAGCCTTCTTCACATATAGAGTAAACTCACTCAAACTTCTTTGAAAACCCAAATTCCTCAAGTACTCGTCCATCTTGCTATACCAGGCTTTAAGAGCTTGCTTCAAACCACATAGTGCCTTCTTCAACTTGTACACTTTGTCTTCCTGATTCTTGACCCAAAAACCTTCAGGTTGCTCAACATAAATTTCTTCTTTGAGCATACCATTAAGGAATGCAGACTTAACATCCAGCTGGTATACTTTCCAGCTTTTCTCTGCTGCAACTGCAATTAATAATCTGATGGTGTCAAGTTTGGCCACAAGAACAAAAGTCTCTGAGTAATCTACTCCCCAAACCTGTGCATAGCCCTTTACCACAAGGCTGGCTTTGTACTTGTTGACAGAACCATCAGAATTTAATGTGGTCCTGTACACCCATTTCACTCCTATGACCTTCCTGTCTTGAGGCCTATCAACCAGCTCCCAGGTTTGATTCTTTTCTATCATACTCAGCTCCTCTTTCATTGCAACCATCCACTTCTGATCTGTCTTGGCATCTTCAAAACATAAAGGCTCGAGCACTACAACATTGCATCTTTCATATATCTCAAATAATGGTCTGCTGCCCCTTACTGGATAATCATCAACAAAGTCTTTTATCTCTACCATTTTCTCACTTGATAGTTGTGGTGACCAGCACTGTTGAGTCACACCCTTCTCACCCTGACTACCTTCTTTCCAGTTCCACTTCTCCTCTTCCTAGAAGGTGGCATCTCTGCTAATTATCACCTTCTCAGTTTGAGGTTGAAATACTCTATAGGCCTTAGATTGTAGGCTATACCCAACAAACACACCAGGCTCAGACTTCTGATCTAGTTTCCTTCTCTTTTCCTGAGGTACATGTGTGTAGCATACACAACCAAATACCTTTAAATTCTTCACAAATGGCTTCATCTCGTGCCGAGCCTCATATGGTGTCTTCTTCTCCAAGGCTTTTGTAGGGAGCCTGTTGAGCAGAAAGACAACAATATTTGCTGCCTCTGCCCAGAACTTTAGTGGCATGTCCTTCTCCTGCATAAGATACCTTGCCATTTCCACTATAGTTCTATTTTTTCTCTCACTTACTCTGTTTTGCTGTGGAGAATATGTGGCAGGAAACTGACGTTCTATGCCTGCTTCATCACAAAGGCACTTAAACTTGTTTGAGGTATACTCAGTACCATTGTCTGATCTGAGTACCTTGATCCTTCTACCACATTGATTCTCAATCCAGCACTTAAATTTCATAAACACCTCAGCAACTTCTGACTTAGCTTTCACAAAATAAATCCAACACATTCTAGTGAAGTCATCAATGAAAGTTATAAAGTACATGCTTCCATTTAGAGAGGCTTCTGACATGGGACCACACACGTCTGAGTGCACCAGTTCAAGCTTCTCAGTAGCTCTCCAGCTTGCTCCCTTGAATGGAATTCTTGCTTGCTTGCCGAGTAGACAGATTTTGCAGGTGGAATCTTGTTCCTCCATGACTGGCAGCCCTTTAGCCAATTCATTCTTCTGCATATACACCAGGCCCTTATTGAGATAGTGCCCCAGCCTTTTGTGCCAAATCTCTATAGCTTCAGTTTGTGTCTTGAAGGCAACTTGCATCTCTTCCAAAGGATTGAAAGAGAACATTTATCCTGCATAGGTATTCTGAACAGCTCCTGGCCACTTGCATCAGAAATCAAACACTCCTTTCCTTCAAACATGACCTTATACCCTTTCTCAACCAGCTGACCAACACTTAATAAGTTTTGGTCTATCTTGGGCACATAGAGCACACCTGTGATAACCTTAGCACCAGTATAACCTTCAATCACCACAATTCCTCTTCCCTTCACGGCAAGGTAATCTCCATTCCCAATCCTCACTTTTGTAGAAAAAGAGCCATCAAACTCCTTGAACAAGCTTCTGTCACTTGTCATGTGGTTTGTGTAACCACTATCCACGAGCCAACCACTACCTGCAATACTTGAGGCATAGCATGATGCAACAAATAAGTGCTCAACTTCCTGTGCTGCTTGAGCTTCATTTTGTTGCCGTGTGCTCTTCTCCTTGCAGAACCTGTCAATATGGCCCATTTTATGACATTTTCTACATTTTACATCAGGTCTTCTCCAGCATCTGTAGTGAGGATGATTTGTTTTCCCACAATGCTTGCAAGTGGTCTGCTTTCCCTTCTTGCTTTGATCTTGAGCACTGGAGCCTTCTGATCTTGCTACTGACTTGAAGCCTTCACTTTCTCCTTTTCTTTGGTTCCATTTCTTCCCTTTGCCTGCAGCATTCAGCTACAACTTGGCCTGCAATGCCCCTTCTATGGGCTCTCCTCTCCTTATCATCCTCCTTTGCTCTTGTGCCTGTAATGCACTGAGCAATTCTGCCAATTTTATTTTTGACAGATCCTTTGTGTTCTCTAGAGAAGCTATGGTAGCCTCAAATTTTTCAGGCAGAGAAATCAATATTTTATGCGCAATTCTATCATCCTTTATATCTGTCCCAAGCACCCTTATCTTATCAACAATCTCAATTAGCCTATTTGCATATTCCTTCACAGTTTCTGCATCATCCATTTGCTGCCTCTCAAACTCTCTCAAGAGGTTCAGCACTTTCATTCCTCTCACCCTCTCATCTCCTTCATACTCAGACTTAAGAAAATCCCAAATAGCTTTAGCTGATCCATACCTCATTATCCTTGTGAAGATTGTTGTGGAGACAGCTGCAAAAAGACAGGACTTTGCCTTGGCTTTCCTTGTTGTCCTCTCTTTATGGTATTTGATCTGATTCATGGTTGGGTTCTCAGGAAGTGGAGCCACCTCATAGTCATTCTCCACTGCTTCCCATAAATCGCACCCTTCCATGTAAGCAGCCATCTTCACTGCCCATGCTTGATAATTTTCTCCATCAAACACAGGTGGCACCATACTAGGGAAGCTGCTTGAGCCTGATTCCATCTTTTTCTGGCCTTCACTGGATGCAAAGACTCTCGACCAAGCAACTCACAACCCCTTAAGATCAATTGCGGCTCTGATACCACTGTTAATTCTCTTAATTCAATCCTCACAGTAGACCAGCAAAACTCAATTTAGAGAGAATGAGAGAATGCAGATTTGACAGAGAGAAGGAAAACTGTCTACTACTGAAAACTTCAATACAATGCTCTAAAGAAAACCAGTTAAAGCTTAAACATAAAGCTGAAAAATAACTGCACCTAACGTGCAAAAACTAAGCATCTAAACCCCAGTTAACTAACTCCTTAAAAATAGCAACTAAGAAACAAACAAAACTGACGTTTGACTAACAAAAGACAAAAGCAGCTCTGATACATTTATCTCCAACACTCTCTAAGCCCGGAAACGCCGAGAAGTCAGGAGGTCTGCTTATTCGGCACTCTGTGAGATAGAACTTTGAGCTTCGACTCAAACTGAAGTACACAAAAAGAGATGTAAGAAAACTATTTAGATGGAATAATATTGATAGAAAGCATTTGTTGTTGAAAGTAACAGAAGAGACCTCGACCGAACTCCAACCGATCCAGTCATCTTGAATTAAGCTCCTTGACAGATCAAGAACAATTTAAGTTCCTCAGAATTAAATTTCCCAGGGATATGTTCTCTCTACGCCAACTCAACCATCTCAGCTGATGGAAAAGATGTTGAAAGTTCCCATGGAGTATTGCACCGGCGAGTTCAAGAACTCTTATCCTTGGCAAGTTCCTAAACATGTCCTCATTAAGACTATCTTCTTCCTCCATGAAATGATATCATTCTAGACTGATGGCTTCCACTTTTGATGTTCCCTATACTCATCGAAAACATCAAAAATGGATGTGGTTTCAAACAATTTTCGTGATCTGAAATCTGATCTAAAATACATCGAAAATGTCAAGCCTCTTGTCCCACTAATACAATCCCTACATCTCCACCGTGCCACAGCCTGCTTCGTCGTCCCGGTTCTTCTTGCTCAACGATACTTCTGCTGAGATCTCTGAGTTCATCATGCATCCATCTCGTATTGTCCTCCCCGATTTTAATCAACGACTTTAGTTGGAGGATCTCAATTCCCACTTCTGGGGAAAATTTAGCATCTTTCCACATTGGACTCACTAGCCTGACGTCCATTCCGATGAAAAGGCATGCAATGTCAAGGAATATTTCCTTTTGCTCACTTTCCAACGACTCATAACTTATCTTGGACGTTGACCATGTCCAGTTTAATTTTCAACTTCTCTACTGTACCATGCCACATAATATTGATATTTGACCCTGAATTTTGGGGTTGGATTTCTAATTTCTACTTATTTTTATAGTAATTAGGAGAATTTGATTTAGGTATATGAATAAATGGTGTTCTATGACGACCAGCAGCTGTCTTCTAATTGTAGGGGAGAGTTATTGATGGAGAAGATGAATTATATTGCTTCGATGGTCATGGGGGGTGCTGCTTTCTGTTTCGAGAGTTAAAAGTATACAGCGTATCTCACGATTGCTTATGAAAAGTCTTCCTCTCTGTAAGGAAGATCCTCCACATGATTGAGTTTTGGTTACAATTAATTTAATCTTTCATGGTATCCTCTCTGTTTAATTTAATTGGTTAGTTAGTAGTATGTTCCTATATTTTAAGTGTAATATGTTGAATGTCATTAATGCTAACTACCCTTTAAGTTAATCCAAAAGAGAACAGGTGCCCATTGTTACAGGTTCAATTTCTGAATTTCTGATTTGTTCAAGACCGTGACAGGTATGTGATTTATTTTAACTTACAAAAGAACTACGTGGGCTCTAATTCTCGGAAAAACAAGATACGTAGGCACCCCATTATTGTGGAGTTCGAGTCCAATTATTTTACCAACTCGATCTTTTGGTTATTGTTATTCAAGATTTGCATATGATTCGTATGAATATTTCCTAATCTATTATTGTTGAAGGTTGCTTCACAGAACAGCCCATACTAGAAGAGATTGCGGAAAATCCAGTATTTTTGTAGGTTGATGAGATTATTGAGAAGGGGCACTGAAACCACATAAGAATCGGATTTATATAATCCAGATAATTTTGTTCGTAGAATGTAGACAGATGTTTTACCTTGAAAGAAACATTATGAGGATTTATGGATTTAATTCAGGTTTATTTATCTATTTATTTGGGGCCGTTATGCAATGGTAACAATTTGAATCGGTCCTATTTTAGGATTAGGTTCGGAGCGTTACACTCTGCTGCTTTGAAAGATCGGGTAACTTAAGTGCCTTGCATCCAAATATGTTCAACTCCCGCAGATTACTCAGTTCCTCGAGTCCTGGAATTTCCATGATGCTCTCACAGTCACTCATGCTGAAAAGCTCCAGCCTCTGCAACTTCGATAGGTTCGGCAACTTCCTGAGCGATCTGCAACTGCTTATATCCAACTTTTGCAGCGACTCCAATTCTACAACCACCTCAATTTCACTAAATTGCTCGCAGCCTCTAAGGGATAACTCCTAGGGTGGTAGCTCGGGTAAACATGTGAGCGACCTGCAGCTGTCGATACATAACCTTTTGAGGTTGTGCAAACGGTCGAACCTCTAGAGACCGTCCAGCCTCATTAAAAGGCAGCCATTTGTATTCAAATCCTTCAGGGACAGGAGATTGCCAAGGCCTTCGATTTCTCTGAGCTTCAGGCAATCCATAACCCATAATTTCGACAAATTCTTCAAGTTTGAAAGGTCTGGCAACCTCTCAAGTGAGTCACAACACCAGATACTCAAAAGTAACAGGCTTGAGGGAAGTATGGGGAGGCTTTTAAGTCTCTTGCAACCCTCAATATTCAGATGTTTAAGACGACAGAGAAATGCACCTATCTCTTCCGGTAAGGTAGATATCTCCACGGAGTACAAAGCCATTCTTTCGAGCTTGCTGAAGCTAGAGACGCTTTCCAGCTCCTTGAGCTTCCAATTCTCATCCAAAATCAATTCTTTTAGATTAACCAAGTTCGCAAGGTTCAAGGAAGTCAGTGCTGATGCCAGTCGAACTGTTAGACTAATTAAGCTAGATGGAAGCTCGGGGAGGGTCTGAAGATCCGTCTTAAAAAGATAAAGGGTCTCGAGGCATGAGAGAGTGCTCATATCCGCCAGGAGGCTCTTTACCATGTTAAGTTTCAAGACCCTCAAAGAGGATAGACTCAAAATTTCATCGGAAATTATTTGGTATTCTGTTGCCATCAGTGGAGACCACGAGGCATCGAGAACTTTGAGCTTCTTTAAGCTTCCTAGGTTACCCGGTAAACAACTGACATATGTTCCATCGATCATGAGCAATTCCAAATCATGTTGATCTCCAACGAAATCCGGCAACCTTCTGATGTCAGTTCCCGTCAAGATCAGTTCAACCAATGAGGTTAACTGCCCAATGGAGTTCGGAAGTTCCTCGACCCCACTATGCGATAACGAAAGTCTCCTGAGATTCACGAGGGATCCAACAGATGCTGGAATTTCATGAAGATGTCTACATCTATCAGCAGATAAAACTTAAAGCTTTCTCATACCTCTCAATATAGGTAATTCTTTGACCCTTGTATCATCAATAAGAAGCTCGACAAGTGACTCCATGGAACCCAATTGCTCAGGCAACTTCTCCAGTCTCCAACATCTCCTCAAGTTTATGAGGATCAGATTCTTTAGAAGCACTATTGAATCAACCCAAACCAACTCCCCGCAGGACTCAAGAATCAAGCTCTCTAAGCTTGGAAATGCTGAGAAGTCAGGAGTTTTGCTTATTGAGCACTCTCTAAGATTGAGAACTTTTAGCTTCGACCCGAACTGAAGAACACAAAAAGAGATGTAAGGAAACTATTTAGATGGAATAACATTGATAGAAAGCATTTATAGAGTTAAAATTAACTGGTCAAACCTTGATTGAGCTCTAACCAATCCAATCATCACGAATGAAGCTCCTTGACAGATCGAGGACAATTAAGTTCCTCAGAATTAAATTGGTCGGCAGAGATATGTTCTTTCTATGCCAACTCAGCCATCTAAGCTGACGGAAAATAAGTTCAAAGTTCCCATAGAGTCTTGCACCGACAAGTTCAAGAACTCTTATCCTCGGCAGATCCCTAAACATGTCATCGTCAAGAGTATCTTTGTGAGACCTATCATTTTTATTTTAAATAGCATACATATACATGTACTTACATATATGTATCTATATATAAATTATAGACCTGTTGCTGGAGTCAAAGGAAAAAAAACAAAAAGAAAAGAAAAGAGAGAAAAAAAAAACAAAAGGAAGTGGTGTCATGGACGTGGCCCATCATTCTTCCCCCAGCACACCCCATTTCCACCGCCATGCCATTTTGCCATTTATTTCTTCCATTCTTCCTTTGTTTTGTCCTGCTCTGTCTTCCTCTACCATTGTTCTGCTGCTGGAGAAAACAGAAAAACAGAGGACGAGAGAAGAGAGAGGCAGAACAGAGTGAGATGAGGAAGAAATCAAGGAGGAGAGGAAAGCTAGGCTCGGGTTCTTGAAGTAAGTTGATTCTTCCCACCTTCGACGTTCCTATTCATTGGTTTAGATGCGGATTAGGCCATTTCCCTTCGTTCTAGCTCGGTTAGGACCTACGACTGGTGATGCGGGTTTTGCTCTAAGTTAGCTTTCCACGGTCTTGATTGACATAATTGCTAAGTTTAGTGAAGTCTAGGATTTTCCTCTTCATTTAGATTGAATATGGTTGTCTTAAAATGAAGTTACTTAAGCTTATAGGGATCAATGGAGGATTTAGTTCGTGTGTTGAATTTATGTTTAATTATTCTATCTTGATGTGCCGATCGGGATGAAAGATAGATGTATCTATCGGTTTGGCTCTATTTAAATTTGTTTTGGGGAAGAATTTGATTAAATGAGATTATTATGCTTTATGGGGGTCAATGGAAGAATGAGTTATCTGCTAATTTTTACTTGATGATTGATGATTCCAATTGATATGTTTGCTTAGGTGCTGAGTTGAAGAAATTGGTTTAATAGTTGATTTTAGGATCTCTAACGGTGGTTAAATGACTAATATAAGCCGACCTTTGTTGAGTTATTTAGCTTTCATTTGTTGCCATAGATTGGGTAATATTAGTTATGTTATTAAGTTGGAGGTTGTTGATTGATGATTTAATTAATCATGGAAATGCTTTATTGGGCTTGATGATAGATTTAATCTTTTACTGACCTAGCTGTCTTAGCAATTTAATCTCCACTAACTAATTGTTTGACATTGTGAAATTAAAATGATGATTTGAGGAAATGATTAAGTCAGTTATCGATTAGTTCTTATTATTGCAAAAAGAATAATGATGGGAAGTAAATAGGATGGAATGGAGGTAGAATGATTGGAAGCTATTGTAATAAGTTCCTAAGCTTAAGACTTCTATTTTAACTTGGGTGAGTTTATAGGATTTCAGTATGTTGAATTATAATGATTGAGCTGTTAAGTTCATTGAGAAGAATTTGCCGCCTTAATATACCTTTTGATTTGTTAACCTTTTTATTGATTATATGATCGACCATTATAGCTGCATAAGTGCTTAGAATTTAAGAGCAAATGGGTTTGAATCCCTCTTCTCTTGAGAATTTCAAATGGTTAGGCATGCGATATATATATATATATATATATATTATATGAGATATGATCTATTTTCTTGTTATGCTTGCAATTAATAGGGGCCGAGGACACCAATATTGTGCATCCTGAAAGTCAAGTTTGATGAACCATTTTGGATGTTCGATGAGTACTTCATTCCATTATTGTCACAATCCGAAATTTCAGCAGAACTTACCCTAAATTTTCTTGATACCCATTATCACATAACGATTCATATAAAAGAAAACCTACTTTCCATAAACTCTCAAAACATATATATCACCAAACCAGTAAACTCTAATATGTATACATATACTTCTCAATAGATTTTTTTTCTCCTCACATCAATAATTCAACTAAATAAAAAATTCAGGTCGAAACATATTCAAATACATTCTATACAAAAAGAATCCCTATCAAATAACTAAGGTACCTACCTAGTCCTCTGAGCTGATCCCCGATATCAAAAATGGTTCTCCCATGCAGCTAGAAGCTTATATGAAAAAAAATATATGCAGGGTGTGAGCTGCATCTCAGTGAATACTAAATTCCAAGGCAAAATGAATTATTATTAAATAAATATTTAATTGCAAACAACCGAATATTCAAATAAATAATACAATCATATCCAATCCAACTATCAGCTCACCCAACATACATACACTGTATATATATTCATACAAACTATAATAATAATTATATCCAATATAATAACTAAATTTAAGTTCTACTAACCAATACACACAACCTTTCCAACCTTTTCCCTAATATCCAATATTACATAAACGTCAAATATTCATTCATTAGCGTTCCATAGCAACTCACAACACAATCAATTGACAGAACAAGCTCTAGCAACAACACGGCTTTCATAGAGCAACTTCAAACAATCTCAACAATCATCACATTATCAACAATCTCAACAATCATCACAACTCCAACAATCTCAACAATCATCACATCTCCAACAATCATACCAGCCAAACAGTATACAACACAAACCAATCAATAGAGCCATAGGGTTGCATTTCCTCACAACAGAGTTATGACGGTATCGTGACCCCACATATCTTACTCATATCATCCTCAACTCCCCATATTCATATCTCATAAGCGGGGCCGCCTATTAACCTCTGGCGGTAAGAGTTGACTCAATTTGTATTCCGCCGAGTCTCAGCGGCCGATCAGGCCCCTTTTTCTATTCCGCCGGGTCCAGCGGCCGATCCGGCCCCGGTTTATATTCCGCCGGGTCCGGCGGCCGATCACGCCCCTATTTATATTCCGCCGGGTCCGGCGGCCGATCTGGCCCATTTTGTAATCCGCCGGGTCCAGCGGTCCCATGGCTATAGTCAAACAACAATCACAATCATGATCAATTGTAACCATACCATCTCACGTCATACATTATTATTCGCAAGCATAATCCCAATCACATCACAATGGCAGCACATTACCATCACATAGCTCATACACAACCAGTAAACACAATCACACCGCATTATCTCAACTCAAAGTGAAACAGACAAAACAATATCTCTCAAATTCCATCACGGAACATAGCACGACCAATTCCTTAATCTAACTATCACAATATTCATCTTCACAATTTATATAATTAGAACGCATCATTTCACAAAGGACTGGAATATTCACATAACATACATACATATATATATATATCATTTCACAATGGAATAAAGTACTCACCCAACTTCCAATATAATATTTAAGAAAGACAGGCTTTCAGAATGCAAAGTTCCAGTTTCCTCAGCTCCTATAAATCATAAGCATAATAAGAAACGATTACAAAATATATTCGTTTTCTTTATATATTCCTTATAACAAGCAATACCGCATTTGAACCCGAAAGAAAGAATTTATCCAGACTTAATTGCCCCTGAAAACCTCGAAACCTAACTGGCTTCAACTGTTATTAATATGCAACAATTAAATTATTCCAGTTAAAAATAATCTTAGAGCAGTAGCTAGCTTTTTTTTCTAAACAATTAACTAACCTTATCTAGCTAATACAAATTAAACAACAATCATTATTCTTCATCTACCTCACCAACTCACTGCTAGCTAGCTCCCAACTTCCTCAAATTTCCACCTCAAATAACCGTCTTTCTAAAACTCGATTTTTAATCCATTTCATCTAATTCCCCATATTCGTTAATTCATTCAAATAATAACGCTCAAGCAAATGCAAAGTGTTCTTAATTACTTCACAAACACAACTTCAATTTTAACTTAATAAACTAACTATAGAACACTAAAGCTGCAGCTAGCAACAAAGGAAAACCCAATGCCTCAAAGGTCCTAAAACCCTAAATCAACTATAAATCCGACTTATTAACTAACTACTTGAACATATATATATATATATATATATATATATTTTACTTCATAGCCCACATAAACAATTAAGTAAAATAAAGATCTCACCAAACAAAAGAAAACAGGAATTCAGCTATATACATACCCAAACTCTGTCAATATTCAACCGAAATGCAATACCCACTCTTGCTTGTGAGATGACTTCTATCTCTGTAGTTCTCTCTCCCTCACTGTTTTCCATTTCAATAAGACTAAAAATACTTCCATGAAAGGTCCATTGCCAATCTCTACTATGCTTCTATAACAATACAAATAATAAGAATGAAACTTCCCCTACCTTCCACTAATCTATTTACAGTACTTTATCTCAAACAAATCTAAAAATTGCTTCTTGCAATAACCAACCAAATTAATATCTAACTCACAAATTTCAGCATCATCAATGTGGCCTAGCTTAGTTCACTAAACGTTCAAATATACTAGTCTAAGTTACTTCATCAATTTCTCTAATTTACTCATCCAACTAACTTGTTTCTAAATCCATAGCAAGGACACAATCAATTAAATAAGGCTCAATCAAGAAAAATCTGCAACATACCTAAGCTAGTCCGTAACAAACTCAACCCAGAATGCATGCTGGAGAAAGACGAATTCGAACAGAGAGAAGAGAAGGGTCATTGACAGAGATGGGGCAGAGGACAACGTAAGACCATCGCCATCACCCTCACCGTCATCGTCCCTCTGATCTCCCTGCTTTCCGAAGCTCCATCTCGAGCTCTCTGTTCCTCTATTTCTCTCTCTCTCTCTCTCTCTCTCTCTCTCTCTCTCTCTCTCTTTCTCCCTCTGTTCTTCGATTTCTTCAGCTAACCCCGAACAAAGAAGAAAAAAAAATGAATTACTAAAGTAAAGAAAGAAGTCAATGGCGGTGGCAAAATTGGTCCTTAGTGGAAAATTTTTGGAACACGTGGGGGGCCATGCCAATTTCCTCTTCTTCTTTTTTCTTTTTAATTGTGTAATGCTCAGCCACATAAACATGTGGTATCTAATATACATATATAAGTGTAGCTATGTATGTGTGTATATATATATATATGCATGTTTAGTAAAATCAATACCGGATCTCACAATTGTGAAATGATATATATATATATATATATTATGTGAGTACTATATTCCCTTGTGAACTGATGTAGTATAGTAATATAAATTATTTAAGAAAAATATTGCGATAGTTAGAAATTAAGAAATCGGTCTTGTTATGTTGTGTGAAATGATTTGAGAGATATTACCCTCTTATGTTTCATGTTGACATGAGATATGCGGTGTGATTGTATATATTGATTGTGTATGAGATATGTGATGATATTGTGATAAATTGGGAATAGGAAATTAGTATGGATATATGAAGTGAAATGGCATGGGTGCAATTGTTTATGCTTGTGATTGTTGTTTAATTATAGCCATGGGACCGCTGATCCGGCGGTATATAAATAGGACGTCTAGACCGCTGATCCGGCATATTACAAAAATGGACGCCTAGACCGCTGATCCGGCGGGATACAAAAATAGACGCCTAGACCGCTGATCCGGCGGGATGTAAAAAAGGACGTCTAGACCGCTGATTCAGCGGGAAAAAAAAAATGGACGCCTAGACCGCTGATCCGGCAGGATATAAAATGGACGCCTAGACTCCTACTGCTGGAGGATAATGGGCAGCCCCCGCTTATGAGACATGGATATTGGGAGTTGAGGATGATATGAATAAGATGTGCGAAGTCACGGTACCGTCATAACTCTGTTGCGAGGAAATGCAACCCTGTGGCTATATTGATTGGTTGTATTGTATATTGTTTGTCTGCTATGATTGTTGGAGATGTGAGAGTGCTGGAGATGTGATATTGTTGAGATTGTCTGAAGTTGTTCTATGAAAACCGTGTTGTTGTTAGAGTTGAATCTGTCAAGTGGTTGTGTTGTAAATTTCTATGGAATGCTAATGAATGGATATTTGATGTTTATGTGATATTGGATATTAAAGAAATGGTTGGAAGAGTTATGTGTATTCATTAGTAGGACTTAATTTAGTTAATATATTGGATATAATTATTAATATAGTTTGTATATATATATATATATTATGTGTGCGGTGAGTTGATAGTTGCATTGAATGTGATTTTATTATTTATTTGAATATTTGGTTGTTTTCAATTAAATATTTATTTGATAATAATTCATTTTTGCTTTGGAATTTAGTACTCACTGACATGCAGCTCACACTCTGCATATGTTTTTCAGATGAGTTAGGAGCTAGATTAGCAGTACAGGAGAACTCTTTTGATATTGGAGATCAGCTCGGAGGATTAGGTAGGAACTTTAGTTATTTGATAAGTATTTTTTTTGTATAGAGTGTATTTGAATATATTATGACTTGAAATTTTTGTTTAGTTTGGATTAGTGATTGATTGAGAAAAGAAAATTACTCTCTTTTGAGATGTATATACATATTAGAGCTTACCAGATTGGTTTTATATTTTTGAGAGTTTATGGAAAGCCAGTTTTAGGCGAATAGTTATGTGGTAATGGATATCGAGGAAATATAGGAAAAATCCAGCTGAAATTTCGGGTCGTTACAATCTTCTTCCTCCATGAAATGATAGCCTTCTAGACTGATGGCTTCCACTTTTGATGTTCCCTACAATCATCAAAAACATACGGAAGCAGTTTCAAACAATTTTCATGATCCGAGAGCCGATCTAAAGTACCTCGAAAATGCATACCTGTTGTTGCACTAATACATCAAATGCATCTTCACCGCGCCACAGCCTACTCCGGTGTCCTGGTTCTTTATCTTCTTGTTCAACAGTGCTTCTGCCAAGATCTCTGAGTTGATCGTGCATCCATATTGTATTGTCCTCTCTGATTTTAATCAACGACTTTAGTTGGAGGATCTCAATTCCCACTTCTTGTGAAAATGTAGCATCTTTCCACATGGGAATCACTAGCCTGGCGTCCATACCGATGAAAAGGCATGCAATGTCAAGGAATATTTCCTTTTGCTCACTTTCCAATAACTCGTAACTTATTTTCAACTTATCTCGGACATCGACCATGTCAAGTTTAATTTTCAACTTCTCTATTGTAGCATGCCACATATCCTTCCTTCCACCATAGACGGATAAGAATGATCCCATAACCTCAAGAGCTAGAGGAATCCGTCCAGTTATGTTCACGATCTGCAATGCTTCTTCAGCCAAGTCAGGTCTGGGAGACTTATCTCTGAATGCGTGCATGCAGAAGAGCTCTAAAGCATGACCTTCTTCCAGTAATGCGACTTCATACAAATCTTGCACTTTAAATTGATCCAAGACTCCCTTTTCTCTGGTCGTGATGATGATCCTGCTTCCTCGGCCAAACCAACCAACGTCTGCTGCCAGAGCTTTAATCTGGTTGATGTGGTCGACATCATCGAGAAGAATCAGGACTTTCTTATGGCAAAGCCTTTCCCTAAGCACATTGATTCCTTCCTCTACATTAGCATAGGCCTGCTGCTCACGCCTTATTATGTCAGAGACCAATTGACTCTGTAAGTTTTGAAGGCCTGTATGATGCCGGGACATTTCCTGGATATCTTTAAGGAAAGAACAACTTTCAAAATTGTCCACGATTTGGTTGTAAACAAACTTGGCTAGAGTTGTCTTCCCTATGCCGCCCATGCCCCAAATCCCGACGACCCGAACATGATCATCTATGCCAACTTCTGACTTTTTCAAAAGTTCTTCTGCACGATCTTCGATTCCAACTAGGACAGTACCCACTTCCAAGTAAGACTTCTTCAGTTCTCTAACGACGTTTGCAACGACTAATTTTATAAATTCACCTTGATGTCTGCGAAGACATATTATGTTGTCACTTGTACGTATATAGTTAAAAAAAGGCCGATGCATGAATTAAAAAAAAATACAAAATATTGCTGAACTTAATTAATTTTTATGGATTCACTTACCTAAGAAACTTTCGCAACTTTCATATATATATATATATATATATATATATTTGTACATATAGTCTATTAATATCCATAATCATTTCTGAATATATTCGATTCCAAGTGGATTTTATTTTATGTTGGAATATAAACAACATTAAAAAAGAAAATGTAAGCATTATTTTTATTTAAAAAAATTCTATAATTTTATTTTTATATTAAAAAATTCAATACTGGACTTATATATGTTCAATATATATAGTTTGCATGTGTATTTCATAGATACTAACCCGTATGGTGCATTGATTGTACTTTTCAATGTGAACTGTAAGCAATATTCTACCTACACAAAAAAGAACATGTAAGCATTATTTTAATCTTTCCATATCTCATTATCCTGTCAACTTTTAAGAGTAAAAGCATACAAATGTATCAAATTAACTATAAGAACATCTATTACTTTAATAGATATTTTTCCATTCATGCAATTTCTTACATAGTAATAACTTTTTGAATAAAATGTGTACATAGTAAACATAAACTTAAGATAATTTGTGGTTTTGGATGAAAAGTAAAATTCCATAAAATTTATAAAAATAGACTTTGAAAATTATTAGTTACTTCTAAATTACCAGTACTAATTATACTAATCATGTTAATCCATATATTCAAATTAATTTATACTTTTCCCTATCAATGCCCCTCATTAAATGCACAATTCTCCTTTACTTATGCACCAGTTTTTTTGTCTGTCCGATGCACGGATTATTGGTTAGTATAGTTATTCTTTGATGAATTTTTAAAAATTTCGACACCAGAATTTAAATGTTCATTAAGTTATATATTTTAAAATTTAAACCATTCAAATATTAGTTCGTACAATAACAAACTAAGGATATTTAGAAATGAATTATAATATGAAATATGAATGAAGAAAACGATATTACTTAGAAAACATATTACATTTTATAAAAAATCAAATTCGAAAAAAATTGTAATAGAAAACTTCCATATATATTGTATAAAAAAAGAAGTGCAAATAATCCACTTTTAATAATTTTTAAATAAATTTATCTTTTACTATTTCAAAAATGTTCAATATTTAGAAATGCTTATTGCATACTAGTGGATTTTTCTTTTAGTTATTAATTATGTCAAAAATTTTTTATAGATGTTTATTTTAAGAAATTGTACTTTTTCTAAATAAATTTTATAATTGCATTTTTTAAAAATAAAAAATGTTCTTGTGTAATAAAATTATTAAGAATTTAATGATTTAAATCCATTTGCTAATTTAATCCTAATTGTATGCACATTGAAGTTATTTGTTTAGACATAATAAAATTATGAAGTATTTCATTATTTATATGCATTGATTAATTTAATCCTAATTGTATGTATATTTATAATTGTTTGTTTAGAAATATAAAACTATTAAGTATTTAATGATTTATGTGTATTTACTAATTTAATCCCAATTATATATACATTTATAATTTTTTATTTAGACATTTACCTTTATGACTTTATTCTATATATAAAAAATACGTTTTGATATTACATTTTTTTTGGATCAAGAATGTGCTTGTATAATGAAATTATTAAGTATTTAATGATTGATATGAATTTACTAAGTTAATCCTAATTGTATACATACTTATAAGTTCTTTTTAAAGATAATGAATTTATAAGAATTTAATGATTTGTATGCATTTACTAATATAATTCTAATTGTTATATAGTTATAATTGTTTATTTACACATTTACTTTTATGGCCTTATGTAATATATTAAATTACTTTTCTACCCCGGGGCGATACAACTATATATATATATATATATATAAATAGATAAGAATTTAGAGCAATGACATTTATTATAAATCAAGTCATAATTAAGATTGACTTTTATTTCCATGAATACTATCTTAATGGCGCGTGCGAGTATGGCCTTTTACTTTTCAATGCAAATGCAACATTATTTTTCAGGTAGTGTCTAGAGCTATTTTTAACTTTTACATTTTTGTTCATTCATTAGTTCTAATAACTTTTATAAGTATAAAGCATGCAACTATGTAAAACTAATTATAAAGATATTCAATTCTATAATCCCAATACAGATGTAGGTCCATTCATGCAATTTCTACTTGGTTGTATAAATTAATTTTATAAGTAATAACTTATTTACTTAATTTTTATACTTTTTGATAAAATATTGTTTATAGTAAACAAAAACTTAAAATAACATGTCTGAACAACAAATAAAATTTCATACAATTTAAAAATAATAGTCTTTAAAAAGTATTAATTAATTTTTAAACCAACAATGTTGATTATGATATTTCAAACTATATTCTTCTAAAGAATTTCTAATAGTTCATAAAAATACTCTTAAAAAATTATTGA
The DNA here is from genome assembly GCF_007655135.1 of Punica granatum. NCBI lineage: Eukaryota > Viridiplantae > Streptophyta > Magnoliopsida > Myrtales > Lythraceae > Punica > Punica granatum. Next base: position 5,767,682 of record NC_045128.1, read on the forward strand.
CAAGTTTTTAAGTCACCAGTACAAATTATACAATATTATGATATATTCTTCTACTCTGAGCGCCAATAGTAATTATTATAATTTTCAGGTAATATAGTACATGTGAACCTTGAAATTTCTTATTATTGTTACTTATTTATCAATAAAAGAAATGGGAAGAATAAGGAAATGGAAAGAAATGAATTGATTGGGCGTTTCATTTCCTAACATTACATTTGCCCGCACCTAATCCCTCTTCTGTCTCCTTTTCTCCACTGCTATATTAGTTGTTTTGATACCAGTTGTAGGAGATTCCGAACATTATACGAGTAATTTTTGCTTTGGGTGTAGTGGGGTGAAGAAATAAGAAGAAATAATATTTGTTAATTTCGATAATATTTATACAAATATATGTCAGTGAATTTTGCGGCCACATTCCATTGCCCTAACCTAATGCTTCCATTACCTTCGACTTCTATCATCTTCTATTGCTTCCCCATATTATTTTCCTGTCTTTCTTTTCCTCTAGATCTTTCCGGTTAATTCTACTATAGTCCTCATACTATCTAGATTTTCCTCCCTTATTTTCTAGCCTTTTCCCAAATAATATTTAAGATATTATATATTCCGTAATTATCTTCTCCTAGATTTTTCTATATTTTTCTAGACACTTTCTTAATAAAGAATTAGTCTTGATTCTAAACACTCCTCTTCAACACTAACTCTTTATACATAAGTCGTCCATGAATATGGTCACTTCCTTGCACCAAAGCCATACAGATGTCAGATTTGGCTTCCTCTGTCGACTTGATCTTCACAGCTATGATTGTGGCTCTTCCTTTGGTTTCTCTTCTTGTGAAGTTTCTTTTTCATCTCTCTATCTCTAATACGCACCAATTTTCCATGGATTTGCCTTCTTTTTGAGTGATTGAATTGCTGATTGTATATCTTCAACTTCTTTCTCTTCTGGTTGCTTGCCCATCTTTTCCTCTACCCAATCCTTCTTGCCTCTGACTTGGGTAACCCCAAATCTTCCCGGCATCTTCTTAGCATGTAATATATTTTGGCATACTTCTGCAAGGTGGTGGTTCTTCCTTTCTGCCACCTCGTTTTGCTGAGGTGTACTTGGACACGTCAATTGCCTCCGTAACTTGCACCATCATAGATACTTCGTGAACTCCTGGGATATGTATTCTCCTCCATTATATGTTTGTAAGCACTTTATCTTCTTGCCAATTTTGGCCGCAACCGTCTCCTTGAACTCCTTAAATGCTAGGGTCTCCGATGTCTCTTTCATGAAATAAACCCTGACGTGCCTGGAGTAGTCATTGATGAAGGTCGCCATGTACCACAAGACTCCAACTAACGGTTTTTTCAAATGCCCGAACACGTTTGAGTGGATAAGCTCCAAAGGGTCATTTATTATGGCCAAAGACTCCTTATATGACAATTGATGAGCCTTCACGTAGTGCCATCGTGGATACATCATATCCACGCGCATCTGGAGCTGAGGCAATCCCTTCAACATTGACTTGTTCATCATTATTTTCAGCTTACGATAATTCAAATGCCCGAGTTTTACAGGCAACAGATCTGTGGTCACATTCTTCTGCACTTTGTCTGCATAATTCTTCTATGCTGACATTACGTAGACAGAGTCCGTACGCTGTCCATCCATGATTGATGTATCGAAAATCCTTATTTTTTGAAAATCCTTATTTTTCGATACACTTTCACGCCCTTTTTTTCCAAACACCACATAATTGTTGGTTACATCAATTGCGTTACTGAAAGTAGGTTCTTCTTCATACCTGGAACATGGTAGACATCCTGGAGCTGCAACTTCTGCTAGTTCCACGGGGCTAACGGAAGCGTAAAAGGAACAGAAATTCAAAATTTCCTACCCGTGAAACTAATTCCAAGACCTACTAGAAGAGTAAGAGTAAATAAAAGCGTACCTGGAATATTTAAAGTTGTCGACCGAGCGTCCCACGCGTGACGCCTCTACTGGTATCCACACCGACTTTGTCGACGAGTTTTCGAGATCGGCGGTGCTAGCGACCAACACTCGAAAGAAACACCCCGATGCGACACCCGAAATTTATTAGACTAGTAGGATTAATTCAAATTGAACAATTCAACTTGAATTTCCTTACACTTATACACGTACACCCATATACATGTATATATATATCTCTTATATCTAAACATGCATGCTGCCCCTTTTATAGGCAATATGGGGAAGACAAATTCAAAGCCCCACCGATGTGGGATTAAGGAGAATCAAGGCTCCAAGTGACATGTGTAAGTCTAGGTGACATCATTTAATTAGTCCATGTGTATAGCTAAGTGTTATCATACAATTGGCCCATGTTTCTTTCTATAATTGGCTCCAAGTGGTTCCATAAAAATAACCACTTAGCACACCATTAAATCTAATAAATCGGGTCTAATTAATCGGCAAATTTAATCTCATTAAATATCCGATTAATCGGTCGCACCATAAATCATCTAATCTTTATTAGACAATTTTGTTGTTTCAAAATATCTCGTCAAGTTAGTCGTAGTGTGTGACCCTGTAGGTTCCCAATTACGTTGATAGTAATATCGAAATCTCTATTTTAATATTACAAACAGTGAGCGGCATCTAGCAATGCATCACTGTTACTCAAGTAATCGGAAAGTCAATTTCTCGACGAACCTCGTGACCTATATTACCGTGTAATATAATCCATTGTCCTCTATATCTCTATTGAGCCCAAGGCATGGTCGATGACATCCTTGTATGGCTTAATATCTCTCTTTCTTGATTTACCGGGTAAGTCTATCAGAGCAAATGAGCTCGATATCATTATATCGACTCATTTGGGTATGCATACACTTTTAGACTTAACCACCAAGTGGCCGTGAGATATCGCTCCCGTTTCGTAGGAGGGACAAATCCTATCTTGATCACTCATATTCCTCTCCATGCTCTATGATATACCCAATAACTGTCTTTATAACCAGCCTGTTACGGTGGCATTTGACAGTATCAAAGTATATGACATTACATGTAGGAATCCATGGTGACCTCAAGTCAAAGGACCATTACACTATAGTCACTTTGAGATATGCTAATGACAGTCACGTAACAACCCATGTAGCAATCTCATGGCGGATCAGTCCAATACACATTACTCTTAATGTATACATGTGGTGTGATTTGATATCTCCATATCCATGACCTATGAGATTTGGTCATCAATCAACACTCACACTAGTCTAACCGTATTACCGTTGTCCTAATTAACGATAATACTTTGACTATGGACATTTAGGAATAATGTTCAGTAATTATAGGATCTCACAATCAAGTCACACTTGATGCCTATTGAACCTACTATTCCAAGGACATTATTGTGTAAAATCATATTTAGCGCAATCTACACAATAACAGATATGCCTCGTTTTATAATGAAATAGATATCATATTACAAAACTGATTATAGATTGCCTCTAGGGCATACACCAATTCCCAACAACTTCTTCGTGCTGAACTTTGGAGAAATCTCGGCCTTCCTGGAGTTGGCAATAGGAAGTTTTGTGTTGTCTGTCAAAACAATGACAACGTCACCTCTATAGGTCAATGTACTCTGAAACTTCTTCTGGTCGCCACTCATGTGGCTGGAGCAGCCTAAGTTAATGATCTAGTCATTGCTATAATTGACCCCATTGGTCTTTGGAGCCATCAGTGCCAGCTTCTCTGCTCCCTTTGCCACTATTCTCATCGTTGCAATTACTTCCTTTCCTTAGGATGACGTTATGCTATCATCATCCCAGTGTTCCTCCTCTTCATGGCCCGTAGTTGCTGCATAACCTTCAGTAACTTTCTTGTCGCAATTGTAATAGACAAGGTTGCACCTCCTAGACACGTTCTCTTTGCCTTCTTTCAATGTTGTGGTCTCTTCGAGCTTGGCCTCGACAAGCTCCTCTGCTAGGAAGCTCTTTTCGTAGCACCTTGGTTTGTAGTTCCTCCTCTTATTGCCATATGATGCTCCTCCTTCATTTTCAAAGAAATTCTAGCCATTTGTTGTGCTAGAGTCTCGTGATTTGCCAAAAGATTTTCCAGATCCTCCTCTAATGGCTAGGAGAGAGAAGGATGGAGATGTTGTGATTCGACCAAAGGATTCGGTAAAGAAGAAAATGGGGGAGCAACTAGAAGAGAAAGAAGTTTAAGATACAGAATTACCGGTAAATCACTCAAGAAGAAGGTAAATCCATGAAAAACTGGTTTGTATCAGAGATCACGAGATTAAGAAAAAACTTCAAAAGAAGAGAAACCAGATGAAGAGCCGCAACTAGAGTTAGAAGATCGAGTTGACAAAGGAAGCCGAATCCTGAGTATGTCAATATGCTTTGGTGAAGGTTTGGTGAAGGAAGTGGCCATCATCATAGAAGACCCCCAGTACAAAGAATTAGTATCAAGGAGGAGTGTTAAAAATCAACACTATTCCACCTACTGGGATTGATTCAAGTAGTTCAGCACTTATTCTTCTTATGCAAGTTCTCATGTTCGAGTCTATTGAATAGAGAAAATGAGTTTTATCCCTTAGTGGACTGATTCAGTTCGAACATAATTAGTCAAGGTCCATGAAAAATGAAATCAATGCTAATTCTTAGATATTGCTTCGGAAAAGCCTAGAAAAATAAGGGAGAAAGTCTAGATATTATGAGAGCTAAATTAGATTAACTATAGAAAGCTGATCTAGAGGGAAAATTAAGAGAAAGAAAAAAATTAGGGGAAGCAATAAGATAGTAGAAGTAGCAGGTAACGCAAGAATCATGTTAGGGCAATGCAATGCTGTGGTGAAATTCAACGACATATACACCTCTATATATATATATATATAGGCGGTGTGTATAAATTTTTTGTCTAAGCACAAAAATGTGAGAGTAATAGGCAAGTGTCAGAGAGTGTGCTCCATTTGTGAGTGAGAGTGTGGGTGAGTAAATATTTTAAAGACTAATAAAAGTTTTTCTCAACGCATCACACACGAAAAGACTACACGAGTAGTGTTCGGGAGCTCCTACAAGTGGTATCAGAGTCCCTAATATGGTTTATAAATATATTAAATACATATATATACTTGTTTATTCGAAAATTAATATTTGCTTAACAGTTCGAATGATTACTACTGCTTGAGTTAACAAGTATATTGTGAATTGTATAAATTAGCTATACGCTAATGAGATAAGTGGGTTCTAAATTCATTTGTGTGATTTACATAGATATCTATTCGTTTTATAATAAATATCCAAGTAAAAGGCATTTTACCCCCTGACCTTTAGAGTTAAGCAACCTTTGCTTCCTCTCCTTTAAAAATTTGCATTGTGCCGCCTGACCTTCAAAAGGATAGGCACTTTGCCCCACGATCGATTTTCCAGTCAAATTGAGTCACGTGAGCAACATGCGACATTTTCAAGGGAAAATTAAGTCATTTGACCTGATTAATGAATAATCAAATAAAAAAATTTAATTAAAAAAACCTAATAGAGATCGGAAAGGGGTATACTGCTCCGACGGTTTGCTCAATCTCTACCTCTAAGCAGCAGATGTTCGACAAATTCGACAAATTCAAGAGGTTGATGCTCTATGGCCAAGTTTCTGAAACCAAAAACCCTCAAACTGAACAGGTCGGTGCCCTAAGACAAGCTCTGAGTAGGAGTGAACCCCTCCACCGTCACCAAGATCCAAAATTCCGAAACCAGGAAAGGAAAGAATCAATGAATAGGGCAACCACCATTCAATCGGGAAGGAGGGATGTAGGTAGAGTCTCCATAGTTGTAAGTGTTGTAGCTTGAGATGTCCCCGTACATCTTCCTTCTCCTGATTCCGATCTCCTCTATCCATTCCTCCCCCAGTTTTTTTTTAATTTATTTTTTTATATTTTTTATGAGATATAATGACAATTTTACCCTTGAGAAATATCATATGCATGGCACATGACACGATTTGGCGGGAAAATTGATTGAACGGGGTAGAGTGCCTATTTTTCATAAAGGTCAGGAGGCATCATGCAAATTTTCAAAGGTTGGGGGTAAATGCTTCCTACCCCCAAAGATCAGGGGCAAAGTGGCTTTTACTCTAAATATTGATTTGATACTTCATTTTATTTTGAAATTTTGCGTTCATGCAGTTCAGTCTCTGCATATGATTCTTTTTTTTCATATAAGCTAGAGGACAACCTAGCTGCATGGAGATCCACTTTTGACATTGGGATTTAGCTTGGAAAACTCTTTAGCTAAACATTTTTAATATACACATATAATATATATATATATATATATATATTCATGAAGTTGCATCCCCTACATTAAATAAGGCCATAACTGTAAATAATTGTACAATATATATAAAAAATAATATGAACAGTTATAATATATAAAAGAATAATATGAACAAGTATATAAAAATAGATAATAAGTAATGGACAAAAGACAAAATTTTAATATAATATATGTTTTCATACTATACAAATTTTAATACAATAAAACGAACATTTGCATCCTCAATAATCCTATTCAACATAATGTTTTTTCAGTTAACAAACAATATGTTGGATAAGAATTTGGTTCTTGGACTGAGGAGGGATTGAATGATTGTTAACTGGACAAGAGGTTGGTTCTTAGACCGGACCGTAGGGCACAATTACATGGTTATCCTTTCCAATTAGATTTTAAATCAGCCAATTCATGAGAAGGTAATCAAGAGGAAACTTTTCAATGACAATTAATTTTGGGGCAGAGAGTAATCAAGAGAAGAAAGATAATTTTATCTCATTCCCACAATCAATCCACTATTAATTGGAAATATCCGGCCAATATAAGACTAGAAAGATAATTTTATTTCCTTCCCACTATTAATCCACTATTAATTGGAAATTTCCGGCCAAATGGCCCAAGTTGGCAATTTCCAGCAAAACTAAATTGGAATGGGATTTCCTTCCCAAAGCCGATTTCCTTTCCTTCCAACAATTAAATCGGTATTAATTGACAATTACTGGGCAAATTAAATTGGAATAGGAGCAATTTTGCCTAATTAAATTAATTGCGATCAGATTTATTACTATAGGTAATTGGATTTAGAGATGTTTCATTCAGATATTAATCCTAATACATTGGGCAAATTGTAACGTAAGCATTTTATTTGGGTGGCCGCGCTGCTGTTTGCAAGCTTGGTAAGATCCTTCTCATGGTACTCGAAAGCCATAAATGACGATTTTAGTTTTTCTGAAACATTTCCAAATTATTACACGAATAATGTCCCATTGAGATTCTTATTCCGTTACCATTTTTCGCATTTATGCAGTATTTTTGCAAGTTAGTTAAGGGTAATAAATGTTGTTGCAACGGGTTCATGTGCCAAAATGTTTAAGGACAAGGAACCTTGTAGACCTTTAGCTCCACTTTGCAAGGATGGCTAAATCCAATTTTGTGATTTTCTTCTGTAGACTTTCATATTGAAAGTTCAGACAGTAATAGATCATGGTTAATATTTGATTGGAACCACCAGGATTCTTGGAGAAGTCCGGATTTGAACCAATAAAGAGGAAACACCCTGCAATCTCTTTGGATTTAAATTATTTGCCTATGAGTTATATAAGTTAAATTATCTGTTGAATTCTTGATGTAAGTTAAGTTTGATTTATAATATTATCCTTTCAATGTTCAACTTTCTTCTCGTCATCGTTACATGTATAAGGAACCAAATCATCTTATACAAATGACAAGATTATTCATGTAAGTTAAATTTGCTTTATAATATTTTTCTTATTTTATCATTTGCTCACATTAAGTTGTTATGTGTGTATTTTTTTTTATAAAGATTTTGTCGCATTACTCTTTACAGAAATACACCGAGTCGAAATCTTGAAGACCAATCGCAAAGAGAACAATAAAAATTTGGATAAGCAAGTGGAAAGGATGATAGCTACTAGCTCTAAGATCAATGTAATTTTCGTTATAGATCCATTAAGAATAAAGTACTTTTTTCTTTTGTATTCAATTTTATGTAGTACATGATACATATAGCGGAGTATTATATATAGATGATATATATTCCATTCTTTTATGCATTACCATATTGTGTTAATTATGCATTAACTATTTTATGATATAACATCTTTCTATTTTCATTTTAGGTGATGATGCTAGATTTAGCATATAAATTTTGTAATTAATTTTTTTATAATAAATTATATCATCATTTAAATATGGTGAATTCCATAATTCAAGAGGTAATTTAGAAAATATAGTACTTTTCCTTTAAATGCATAGAATAATCAAAGTACAATCTTAAAGAAAAAACGTGATAAATATGATGCAGGAAAAAACTTAATTTTGAGAAAAAGGACATTCCATACAAATATAGAGACTTAAAACTTAATTTCAAAAAAACTTCATTAATGATATTTAAATATATGATATTTAATAGTTTATTTTGAAATTAAATTCTTAAAACTTTAGGTTGAATTAATTTTCATATGTATATTCTTTTATCATAGTGTGCATGTGCATATAAAAGTTATTATATAAGAAAAAATCTCGTGCATCACACGAGCAAAAAGCTAGTATTATATAAGAGAAGTTGTAAACTTGAAAATTTATTTTAGTAACTCGGGATGTTGTGAGAAATATGTTGCAATTTCTTCTGGAGATTCGATATTTCTCAAGTAATCTATGAATGAGGTGGCTATTATAGTTGTCAAGTCTTGAAGATTTTTATGGAAATAGATATTTAGCAGGTTTGCATTATTGAAAATTTAGGGCAAATATATTGTCTGGATTTTTATCTCCGACACTCAAGTCACTTAGGGCAGGTTTGGTTCGCACGAAATGATAAGGAACGGAATACCTATTTGGCACGGAATTCATAGGGAATTTGAAAGCCCCCCTTGAATGTCCGGAATAGCCATTGCTTATCCGGAAATAAATGCGTAAAGACGAAAATGCCCTAACAATTCCTCTGAAATTTCAATCCTCTGCCATCGCTTGTCTCTCTGTTTCCCCGAAATTTTGTTTTGCAACCCTCTGTGATTCCTCCTCGAAGCCCTAGCTTTCTCGAGCCCTCCTTCGACTGCGATTCCTCCCTCGAAGCTCTGCGCCTCAATGACTCAACTCATCGAAGCTTTGTGCCTCTCCCTGAACTGGGTACAGCCCACCTGGGAATCCCACTTCTTGTACGCGGAGAGTAGGTCGGTGAACGGGTCCGGCGTGGAATTAGGGCCAGAGAGGAGGGCCGGGTCCATGAGGGAGGGGAAAGGGGCGGAGAGGGAGGGGACTTGGAGGAGGTTGGAGAAGAAGAGGGAGAGGAACGTGAGGGAGAGCATCAGGGTGATGGCGCTGGAGTTCGGGGCTTCAAGGGCATGGTAGAGGGGAAAAAGGAGAAGAAGGAGACAATGGAAGCTGGGGTTAGATCCTCGATTCTTCTGTTCGATTGCTGGTTCCGTTTCCTTGTAATTTGGGCCTGAATTCCTCGGTTTTTCTCGGAGAAGATGGCATCTTGCACAACTCAAATCAATTTCCAAGGTCTAACTGAAGCTGGGTCATCCTCCAAGATTCCGAAATCAGGACGAGAGGTGGCGTCAGAGGTCGCCATTGGAAAAGTAGGAGTCAGGATCAGAGTGCGGAAGCTGTGAACTCTAGTTTGAGTTCCCGAAAAAGATGAACAGTAACTTCTTTTATTTTCTTTTTATTTTTAATTTAACATACTATTTTAATCATTTTATTTTATGTTATTTAATATAATAAGAAAATATTTTTTTATTAAGAAATTTATTTATTAATTATTTAGATAATTATGCTTATTAATTTATTAAAATAGTTATTTCTAATAATTACAATTAAAAAAATAATATTATTAATTCATTATTAATAAACATTTAAATATTAATAATTTTACTATTTTTAATTAAAATAATTAATTTTATTAATAAGCACAATTTTCAGTAATTTAATTAAAATTATTTATTTATAAAATTTATTTACTTTTGAATTATTTAAAATGTTTATTTTTTATTAATTATAAAAATTGTCATTAAAGTTATCTATTTATCCTATAAAACCTATTAGATTTAACATGAGGGGCATTTTTGTTTTTTCGTCCTATATCTGTTTTTTCCATTCATTATTCAAGCCAACCAAACATCAGAATTATAATTTTCAGTTTTGTTATTCCCTCCAACCAAATAAAAAAAAATATCAGAATTTCTATTCTATTATTTGTTTATTCTATTTCTTGTCTATTTTATTCTATATCAATTCCATTCCAGCGAACCAAACATAGCCTTAGAGCTTATGAGAGGCAAAAATGTAAGTAGTTGGATTAATGAGAGTATGTGCCTTCTTATATACAGAGAATTAAAACATATATGTGGTTACCTATAGGAGATTCGCATATCCATATGGGTCGGTAATTAAGAAAATGAATAGGTCTTCTAAACGGAGAAAATCCACGCTATGAGAGCTTTATTCCTTAGTGGGCTAACTAAATTTGACTAGATTAGTCGAGACTCAATTGAGCTTCCGAATACCTAGATCCATACCCAGAAAAAGAAAATCTAATTCTTACTTCCAAGATAGATGAACTTATATAATGAGCTGCGTCTCATGAGGCCTCGTGGGTCGTGGGTCGTGGGCCGCGATGGGCTTAACAAGCCCAAATGGAACTTAGCCAAAATCCAGCCCCTAATAAATTTCCTTTTAATTGGGGATTCGATATTTTTTGAGATGCTCATGAATGAGTTGGTTGTTATTTGTAGAGCAAGGAGATGTTATGGAATATTTACTTTTCGTTTATAAAGGTGGTATATGGGTCTTGTACAAGTATATGAAATTAAACAAAATAAAAAGATGCATAAACGTTCTAGTGGTGAGGATTGAACTCAAAACCTTTTGGTCCCAAGTCACATCTTGGCCTCTGCATTAAGACTCGTTCCTCTTTTATGGAAATATTTAGCAGGTTTGGATTATTTAAAACTAGCAAAGTACCCGTGCGTTGCACGAGGAACCATAAAAATAACTTCTTAATTATTTGGTAGAGAAAAATATTATAAATATTGCATTAATTAAAAACTAATTAAAGAAAATTGAGGAAAAGAACAAAATTGAATTAAAATATGTGAGCAAATATATCAATCAAAAGAAAATAAAAATATTCTCATTCAAATGCAAAAAGATGAATTGAAGAAAATAATAATTTCTCAGAGCAAAATATCATGATAAAATAAGTGAAGAGAAACCTAATGAATCCTTTTTGAAATGATCAAATTGGCATACATCGATTGGTGTTGGTAGTGGATGAGCACGCAACACAATTGTAAAATTCTAGAAATTATACAATAAAAAATCGAGAAATACACGTAAATTTCCATACAATTGAGGAATATTCAGAAAGTTACAAATGCGACCGAACGAGTAAAAATCCCGATAAATGTCAAGAAGTCACTGCTAATCTAACCTATAAAACCACTGATAGAATATATTTGGGGGTGAGCTTGACGCTTAGTAAATAACCACAACCTAAATTAGTTAGATTATATCACGAGTTCAGTAATATCATAAAAATATCATCGACATTTCAAGAACTCAGATCATTCATGTGCCCCTTCCCAGCTCCAGACCACAGTTTCGGCTCCACATTGGCAGCCTCACTGCTCCAGTCAACACTTTCATGCTACTTCGCTTACGACTGGCTTAGGGCACCGCATGACTCACCAATTTCCATCGATCTCAAAACTTCAGTATCTCTTTTTCAAATATCGTAATCGATAGTATAAAATACAATGCATTTCTGAAAATACTAATATAACGATAATAAAGTTTAAAAATAGGTTACTCACCATAACAAATCCCAAATCCCAGAACATCCAACAACAATCTATTTCTAATTTTTCTCCCCTCAAATTACTCTCACTCTCTCCACTGTTGGCCCCTTTCTCTTTGTGTTGTGAAAATTGGACTAAGGAATGCAATGGCCGAGGGAAATAAAATGGGATTTTAAACGGAAGATAAAAGTTTGGCGGTGGAAATGCGTTGGCAGAACATTAAACAATGAAGCATGCTAAGCTTTCAACCGAAAAAAAAAAAATGAAGCATGCTAAGCTTGACAAATAATTTGACACCTGGAAAGCAACTTGCTCCATCATATCCAAAAATTATAATAATCAACATTTTTTTTATTTTGTTTTTAAGAACTATAAGCACCGAAATTTAGGATGCTAACCAAATGCAGTGAAGATTGGTAAAATGGGAAAGGACACTCGAAAAATCTGGGATGTTACAACGATATACATACAAAGTCCATAAAGACACCAACACGTCTTTGCAAACGATAATATAATGCTAAAGGCTTCGGTTAAAAGTGCGTCTATATATATGTGGCTCCAATATAATTAAAATCTCGCAAAAGAAAAATCTTCCTTTACCTGCCTCTTTTTGTTCAACTCATGCAGTAGGTGTGTATATATATATAAACGACAATATAAATAAACAATATTATATACATGGGAATTTGATTATGGCTAATATTATAAGAATATATTTGCCCATAATGCAATATTGCTTTCCAACTCTCAACTTTGCTACAATATATATAAACAGGCTATAATATAAAAAATTTCCTAAATAGAAACTAATATATATAATATAAATTTTGTTGGGGTACATGCAAATAATATATATATTTTACAGCATAATATATATATATATATATATATATTTTTAATGTGACGGCGTGAAAATTCGGCTCGGACTTTGTTTTAATATAGATATATAGATAACGATAAAAAATTTTTTTAATACATGAGATGACATAGCAAACAGAGAGAGTTCCGATTCTTATTTTTTATGAAGTGTCGACATGAGAATTCGGCTCGGGTTTTGTTTTAATATAGATATATAGATAGATATATAATTTAGGGGAAATGGACCAAAATTTCATATTGAGGCAGATTTATAGGGAAAATAAAAGGGAAAGATTGAGAAAGAATTTTATTTTCCCTCCTCTCTATTTCTTTGATGAAACAAGGGAAAATGTTTTTGCGTAAATCCACCCTAACGGAACTCTTTGTTAGTGCATAGAAAAAAACGCTAAGGTCGAGGTTTCAGAAAAATGACGGTCTTTGATCCTTTTTCTCCAAATCCCTCATATTGAGATGTGACTGGTATTCAGCTAGGAGTGTAAATGAGTCGAGTCGAGCTCGAGTACAAGTAAACTTGACTCGACTCTTTAAAAAAATGCTCAAGCTCGACTGGAGCTCGAGCTCGGTCGAGGTTCAATATGGAGGCTCGAGCTCGAGTAATACTCGAGTAGCTCAAACTCGGCTCATTAGAGCTCATTTGATTGCTACAGGCTCAAAACCAAGATTAGCTTGATTGAGCTCGATTGAGCTCGGCTCAAGATCGAGCTCGACTCTGTGGCATCTTGGGGTCACGGACTTGCCGAGCATGAGAGAAAGAGAGAGACGATTTCTATTTTATTTTTAAATTTCAATTTCTATATTATTGTAAGAGTTTAGGCTAAAGAGGATAATGAGAAAGCCCAGTCCAGTCCATGAATTATGGGCCTGGGGCCTTAGTTCACTAATAAAAGGAGATATACGTAATTTTATGTAGAAACTTGTATGCTCGTGAGCTGAACAAGCCGAGTACCACCGAGCTTGATTCGGCTCGCTTGGAAGAAAAGCTTGGCTCGAGCTAGACAATGTCGAGTCAAGTTCGAGTTATCACCGAGTCGATCTCAAGTAACTCACGACTTGGCTCGTCTCATTTACACCCCCCTATATTCAGCAGCGAATTAGAAGATCCAAATATGATAACAAGATTGGACGAAAAAGACAAGTGGCAAGATCACAAATTCAATTGAAATTATATTTCTTATTTTGTTGGGACTTCATTATATCTTTTAAATCTTTAAATTTGAGATAATTCTAGAATATTTTAAAGGGAGAAATATCCTAAAATTGTATTAGGATATCTCTAAGATATCAGGAAAGTGTTGTATCTTTAAGAAAGTTTTATGTAACATATCATATGTATGATCAGGAAATCAACTATAATCCTTGGGGTCTTTTTCTTAGAACCGTTTCAAAGAACGAGAGTGAGAATTTAGAAGATTGTGAGGTTTTCCTCACATTGGGTCTTTGTAACAGGTGTTAGGAAACACGAGTGTAATTTTGAGTGTGTCATCTCCGGTTTATTTATCTAGTGGAATCTTCATGCTTTGTCCTAGGATGTTTCCTTACTATGCAAGTTTTACCACATATATTCCGGTATTCTTTCTTCTCTCTTCTCAATCTATATTCCTCACCACCTCCAAATACAGGTGAGTTGAGATTGATTCTAGGATATCAAACCAGGCCCCTTTTTGAAAAAAACGGGGTTCTTTGCAATGGCATCATCACTTTCTATGTATAGGATCAAGAGATCTTGGGTTTAATTTTCACCGGTGTGATTTCCCATGCCCTTTTATTTTCCTTATTCTATTTATCCCTATAAAAGCCTAATTGGAAAAAAAAAAAGACTGTTCAATTCAAATAGTAGAAATAGAATAGCCGAGAAGTGAAAAACTCGAAGCAGCAGAGAGTTACCCGTTCGTCACTTTATCCAGTTCCAGACCCTTCAGCTTCACAACCTCCTTCAGCGCATTCCTCCACGATTGGACCTTCTCCTGACCGAACTTCTTCTTGTGCTGGGAGAGCAGTTTGGCATAATTTCCCGTCTGGCGTTGGACCTCTTCGGGCGTTACGTCCAGGAATATTGGCATGATCAGCTGCTTGCTCTCCTTCATGGACTTCACCATTTCCGCCACCTCCATGAGGCACCACTTGCTTGATGCATAATCTGCAGAGAAGATGGGGATCCCGATCTTTGACTGCTTGATTGATTTCATGAGCTTGTGGCTGATCTCCTCCCCTAGATGAAGCTCCTCATTGTCCCTGAATACGCGAATTCCTGCATCGATGAGGCTATGATAGAGGTAGTCCGTGAAGGACTTCCGGATGTCGGTCCCCCTGAAACTCAGGAAGACTTCATACTCATGGCCTATCACTGGATCGTCTGAGGATGAGGACGACAGTACATTGTGGCTCCCATCTACCAGCTGCTGTTGCTGCTGCAGCAGGACATGTCATAGTAAATACGAAGACATACACATGACATCGAAAGGTTACAGAATCAAAGCTTTAAGTGGTTTTCAGCATGAAATCCCCAATATCTACCAGAATAAATATAGACTGCAATACCTGCGAATCGTTCACATTTATCCTGCTGGAAATGCCACTTTGCCATCTCTTCTTGCGCCGGAAATGAGCTCCCAAGAAAGTAGTGACGACGATCAATGCTGTCGTGCAGATCACAATAGCCAAAGCAAGGTAGGTGGGATGCTCGTCAGATGCCATAGCAGTATTAGTCCTTTAGTTTCCTCTTCTTCCCTTTCTTGTTACCAGCAAACAGATAGATGGGATGGCTCGGGACTCGCTCTGACAGCAAATTGTGTATGCTAGGAGAATGAAGTAGATGCAAATTTGTTTTCTGTATCATCACTCGCCCCATCGATGTTTGCCAAAAATCACGCAAGAATCTCCCTCGCCACTTTTTCTTTTTCTTGCTTTCTCCCTCGCCATTATTTGTCGTTCCTGCTTTCTTTCAGTGAAGGTGAATGATAAAGACCGACACAAACAGAAGAGTTCATTAAAATTCCAAAACATCTCATGGCAGCATATTATTAATGCGACTCACGGCTCGGAGAGCTTTGGTTTCACTTCTATATCTAGATAAGGAAGTTGCCAGCTTTTCGTTATTTTCAAATAACACGAAAGAAAAAGCAATAGACAAATCACTTTACTTTATTCTCCTTAACCAGACTAATCACTTAAATTGATCACCTTATTTTACTCGCACGTCACTTTAACACGCATTAATACTTTTAAACTAGGATCTTGCACTCTCTTCTTGAAGAAGAAACGGGTTCTGATGATAATAGAGATATTGACCGAGGCTATTTCACGGACCGTCTTTCCATAATAGCAGATGCAGACATAGTACTCGTACGGCAAAACGTGTATATGTGATGATACAGAAAACAAAGGGCTGTTATCGGATCATTTGGTCGATTATTTAAACTACATCCTAAAGTGCGAAATCGTATGTCGAATTCGCACTAAAGTGTCCATCTCTTTCCCTGCTTTTCCTGTCATGCTTTTCTTTTTTGAAAAGCAAAAGTAGATTAAAACATCGCATTTTCCCAACATAGCATCCAGCGACATCATACTTCCTGGGAAAATTCTTGTATTTCCTGGCTGAATATTCCTTCGTGCCCCAGTACAAAACGTTTTCTGCCGGAGCTAGGATTTTGTAATCTCTTCTTGAAGAAAAAACCGGTTCCAATGAAAGCAGAGATAACAACCGAAGCTACTGCACAGACTGCAATAGGCAAAGTGTTGCGCCGAGGAGAACGCTTATCAGAACCTTCCATAGCAGCAGATGCAAATGGAGTATTCGTACAGCAAAACGTGTATGTGATGATACTGAAAACAAAGGGTTGTGATCATGTCATTTGGTTGATTATTCAAACTACATACCGAGTGCGAAATCATTGTCTGCTCCTGATATTTAGTGGGATAGATAGTATTATATATGAGGTGTCCATCCTGTGTAGAATTTGTGCTGGGGAGTTTGGTTCGGCAATTGTTAAATTAGGGGAAATGTGAAGATTACAAGGAAAATTTAATTACGAAATCAATTTATGTCAGTTAAAGGTCGAAAAGTAAGATTGTTGGGTATATATTGAAATACATGGGACGCGAATGATAATATAATGTATGATTTATTTTTATAGAGATAAAATGTGGAACGATCCATGGCCATAATCCGAGAATACCACGTGTTTCGACAGTGAAAACTTTCCCAACTGCACCTGTAAAATCCTAATCCGGAAAAATGATTTCCTAACCACACATGTAAAGACTTTACGTTCAAACGACCTAAAATTATGGATCGTAATCTTCAAATTCTCCTAGGAATATCCGAAGAATTCATCGATCCAAACGGGGTCCATCTCTTTTCCTGTTTTTCCTGTCATGCTTTTGCTTTTTGAAAAGCAAAAGTAGAGTAATGCCTCACATTTTCCCAAGATAGGATCCAGCGATATCCTACTTTTGGACTTTTTGTAACCGGTCGAGTGGTTAGATGAGCGGAGAGCCCACGACTCGCTTGGATTCACCAGCTTTTACGCCGAGGATAACGGAAATGTCCGTTAGTGGGGGGACTAAAAAGAAAACAAATGCATTCTCCCTCAACAAATTGAGCTTTCCTTGCTTCTGCTTCCTTCAGTTGCCTCCGTGTACACGACAGCAAACTACTGTCTGTTCGTAAATTTTGCATAGGAGTTCAGCAAAAAACGAAAAGGCTCCAGATTGAAGAAGTTTCAAGCAGAGCTTTTCGTGTCTCGAGTCCCCCTGATTGCTTCATATTTTTTAATTTCATTGTATTTGATCAATGGTACCCATTAATACGAAGTGCGATGAGTTATTGCAAGTTAATAGAGTTTGGTGGACATAGTTCACACGTATGGCTTCAATTTTGCTGAAGCTTTTTTCACCTGGTCGCATCTTAGTCAAGGGCTGTATAAATTACATGATTGAAAACTATGTCCCTTTAGGGTAATAATCCACAAGAATCACCTTTGTACGGAAATCCAACTGAGAGATCTCATTAACTAAGTGGAAGGTCTCTAGTGAGTACAATTTCTAAAAATGTTCTGGTAACATTTATTCCGTTCTCGAGTCTAGTGAAAATAGGAGTTCTAGTTTTCAATTTTATTTTTATTTTGTATTGCCAATTCTCATCCATCTAGATATCAAGTGGTATCTTGCCCTGTCTGTCACCAGATAAACATTGATCCGTCGACGATGAAACTCCAATTATGTTGTGCCACTGAGGAAAGGAGGCTACTCAAAAGTGAGGTGAATTCAAAATGGGATATGAATTTCCCATTATAACATCTCTGAGTGGTTGAGAATGTGTGCACATAGTAGTTTGCAGCAAATGCCGAATCTGTCTCAGTATCACATCCAACAGGGAGGAGAAACGCGAAAAAATAAATAAATAAAATACCAACTGAAGCCAAAAGTTTCACGAATCCGGGAAGTACCAGAGACAACATAGTTACTTATGTCCATATTTTCTCAAGATTCAAAACCCGTCTCAGAGTACAAGATTTCATTGATTCCCGCTTCATTTCATAAATACAGAAATTAGAGTTAAACCAGACCTCTCAAGCAAAACCAAGCTACAGCTATTATAATCTTGCCCCACAGTTCTAGAAAGACTGTAGTCTTCTCTCCTCCATGGAGTTTCACCATTGGAAAGCTCACACGGAGCAGCATCTCATTAGAGCATCTCTCGGACTCACTTACATGACAATCAATGTCAGCATACATGGAGATGACGAAAGTTATCGAACATATCAGGCATGGGTTATGGGGATGATCACCACTGTTGCAGAGAATTTCGGTTATTTCTAACACGAACATGGTGATGGGCTAGTTGAGTGGGAGTTCCCCCAGGTTCTACGCCGCCTTACTTGAACGGGGTCCTCTGCATAATCCAAAACACTGCAAAGCATGATATACTCTATGGTTGATTTAAACATAAGGGAATAAAATTAGTGCCGAGCGAGAGGTGCTTATTGACTCACCAGCGAACCCTTCTTCTTTTTCTTCTTCTCGAGGTATGCTATGAGCTCCTTTTGCCGAGCCATGGAATTCTTGAGTGCCTGAATACAAAAGACTTGTTAATGCAAAGAAAGATCCTGAACGGGGAAGCGGATATTAAACCTTTTCCTGCCAGTTCTGCATCATTTATATCCGCAAATGAATCCATTTTATGTAACTTGATGCTGTAACTAACATGTTTCGGACTAGTATAAATTGACCTTTAATTTCAAGCCAAAAGACGGGTTCATGTTAGAATCTAATCAACTTCTAATCATGGAAGTACCTTTTGAGCCTCTGCTCCAGAGCTTCCATTTGGCTCATTGCAGAAGACAGTATCTGCTCCTTATCGGTAGGTATACCCGCCTCTTTCTTGCTAAGGGACACCATCCTCACTTCCAACTGAGCCATACGCTTGACCATTGTCAAGAGCTCGGCACCCGATATGGCTGGGCCCATCAGTTCAACTTGAGCACCCTTGCTCATTGCTGACGTATCGACATAGAAGAGCTTGCTATTGCTGAGGCTGCCTTCTGCGGTTCGTTTTTTCAAACAAAGTTTAGGATGGAAAAACCATTGCAGCAACACTCAGTGCACTCCTTTTAACATTGGACACATTGCAATTTCATTGATGAGGAATTCTCACTAGAAGTAATCAGTGAACTTGCGGAAACACATTGTTCCAAGCTGGTGTTGGTGCAGTATGCGAGTAGCTAAATAGAAGATGCTAGAACTCTGCATGGAATTCCAAGTGTTCTATGGTATAAGGAGACATACCTTTCGTGAGGGCAAAGTTCTTTGATCGATACAGTTTTAGCCCAAGCTGCGTGAACAATTTTTTCAACCACAGGGGTTGTTATTATTGCTTGAAATATCGAAGAACTCGTACGGTCGCATCCCATTGTCCTTAGCGGGGTCGCACATAAACTGAGATAAAATGTGAAAGGAGTAGCATAAATCAGGACGTGTTAGAGTCAAATATATGTCTTCCAATGAGAAGTGGATAGCGTCTTGGATCAGATAATTGAGATCCAGCCTCCTGATAGAGATGATGCTGCTACTCCATAGGAAAATAGGCTGGGCGACACTCGAGCATACCATATTCGGTGAGGATGTCAATTGCGTATTTCCTCTCACTCAAGAATAAACCATAATTGCGACGAGTGACTTCAATTCCGAGAAAATATCTATAACGGATCCAAGCCCTTAATTCGAAACCACAGTTGAAGATACTTCTTAAATTGCTGACATTGATGAGTCTCGTTGCCAGCACAAGAATCATATCGTCAACATAAACGAGGACAACTAGGAAAGTACTACCTCTCGAGAAGGTAAAAAGAGAGTGATCCGCCTCAAATTGCTTGAAACCTTAACGAATCAAAGCAATGACAAACTTGGAGTACCAATTATGGGAAGCCTAGCATAGTCCATATAAAGATTTCCGTAAAGGACATACTTGATGCTCATGAGAAGATGTAAATCCTGGTGGCAGAGTCATATATACCTCATCGTCCAGGTCACCATGAAGAAATACATTATTAATGTCTAGTTGATGCATCTCCCATCCTCGTGCCACCACAACTGTTAGTAGGCAATGAACAATGACCAGTTTGGCACAGGTGCACGTCTCATGAAAATCAATGCCTTCGGTCTAAGTAAAGTCCTTGGTAACCAAGGGAGCCTTGTAGTGTTCAATGGTGCCATCAGCCTAGCGTTTGATCTTATAAACCCATTTGCAAGCTATTGGTCGTCTCCCGGGAGGAAAAGACTCAATCGTCCAAGTGCCATTTTGCTCTAAGACACGAATTTCCTCAACCATGGCTGCACGCCATCGAGGATCTCTGGCAGCTTTACGTCTTTGGCTCAGATTCAGAATCAATAGCAGCCAAAAAGAGATACGTGTATGTTACGGGCACAAAGTTTGAAACCCGTGTGAGCGTCCAGGGATACGAGCATCGAGGCTTCCCGGACTAGCACTTCCCAAGATTGACAAGCTAGAATAGACATCCAACCTATATGGAGCACAACACCCGGAGTACGTACTTGTAAATGCCAGCCAATATTAGCCCACGTACAATGAAAGCAACCGATATATAGATAGCACAGCCCTATTGTCGCATTTGGGGAGGAACGAGAATGCCAACCCGTGACATATGCATCATCAAGATCAAAATAAGTAACCCCCTCCCCAGTGTTACTGACCAAGTCGACAACACGTGGAATGGTGACAGATGCAGAAGGGTGGTCGGCTCAAAATCGGCTGTGGACAAGAAGCAGTGGGGCTGAGGTGACGGATCAGCTGAAGTAGTTGACACGGGCTGGGCCGGCATCTCAGGAGCACGCGAACTGGGTTGCAAGTCAACTGAAGCATCCGAAATGGGCCTGCGCTTAACATCTGGGCCGACATAAGGAGCGGATATGTCAGTGGACTAAGCAGGGTCGAATAACTCCCCCTGAAGTGGAGGAACCGAATTATCGAGAAATTGGAGCCGACCCGAAGTGGCGTCTGAAGAATTTGACTTTCCCGAAGCAAAGGGGAAAACGTCCTCACAAAATCAAACATCACAAGATACGAAGATTTCTATCAGTCTCCATGTCATAAACCCGCCAACCTTTCCTGTCGTGAGGATATCCAATAGAGATACACTTCCTAGATCCAACTTTCTGGGTCAAGCTCCAAATCTATCTTTTGTTATTGGGTGATTATGCGCATAGCTAAGAGACCCAAAAACTCGGAGATGATCGTAATTTGGCGGCTTAAAGGAAAGGATCCCGACTCAATTAGTTTGAAATTTGATTAAAAAATTCATTGTACAAATCAAAATTCAACCAAAAAATAATAACAAATAAAACTACTAAACTCGAAGTTCATGGAGAAATAATTTTCATTAAATTATGAAATAAGAACTAAAAAAATATTCAATTGCTAAAGTAACAACCATAGTAAAATTGGAATAAAATTTTATTAAAAAAATCAATGTCCACGCAATTAGTTTGAAATTTGATTAAAACATTCATTCTATAAATCAAAATTCAACCAAAGAATACGAACAAATAAAACTATTGAACTCAAAGTTCATGGAGAAAAAAATTCTTACAGTTTTTGAAGTGATACCCGTAATGAAACTAGAATAGAGATCCTATCAAAACAATCAATATCAAAATAGCCAAACTCTAATTGAAATTAAAATTTATTCAACAAATCAAAGTTCAATCAAAAAAAATAAAAATTAGGAGAAGATCATGCAAACAATCAAAATATCGAAGAGGATCTTTCACTCTATTTAGATGAAAACTTTGAATTCAACTTCAAAGTTGCCACTGCACTTTAGAGTATACATACATACATATATATATATATATATACACACAAACTAAGGGGCAATTTTATAAACACACAATATAATATAAACGATAATTTGATTGTGATTAATATTATAAGAATATATATTCTAACTCTATATTTTGCTATAATATTTTTGAAAGGCAATTGGATTGTTACAATATAAAAAATTCCTAAATAGTAGCTAATTTATATAGTCCACCACATATTTTATTATGTTATATATATTATGTTTGGTTATATCTAAATAATATATATATATATATATATATTCTACTGCATTATTAATAACAAAAAATTTCCTTAATACATATGTACTAGATAACGTAGCAAAGTGAGAGAGCTCCGTTTCTTATTTTTTATGATGTGACGGCATAAAAATTCGGCTCGTGCTTTGTTAATATATATATATATATTTATTTATATAGATGTAGATATAAATTTAATAATAGTCGATGGCAGACTTTTCATTATTTTCAAACTTAGATGAAAGAAAAATCAATAGACAAATTATTACTTAACTCGATTGCCTTACTTTTCTCGAGTTGTTGCACTCCACTTTAACCCGCATTAACATTTTAAACTTTCACCAATAATTTATATTTTAGCAGAATGTAGAATGTATTGGTCGATGATTTCTTGTGCATATAATCTAGCCCAAGTTATATTGTGTACGATATGCATGCCTTGTCGAGTGTCGGCATTATATAGTCCAAACATCCGACTCACGGAAGGATAAAAGGAAACAGACATGATAGGTAGGTAGTTTTCCGTAAGTGACCTCCCCTCAAGTTAATATCCTGCTTTCAGGGATGTCACTGCCGTAGTTTTCCATAAGAATTCTTTTGGTAAATCAGATGCCCGACCTCTTGCAGAGCTCAATCACGAGTGACCATGTCATGCCCAAACTTTGGTCGCGCAATTAACGTTTGTTTCTGGATTTCGATGAAGGAAAAAAGGTAATTTCCGATTTCTCCTGAAAATTAGAGAATTTTTTTTTCCCTCCACTTAAAATCCTTGTGGTTCTTTCGGCATTCCTCTAAATTGAGAACTTCGTACGGAGAAAGGAAGATGCTGATGTAGTTTAGGCCCAAGAATCTCCAACTTGGGGGCGCTCGAACCGTCGAGGAAGGAATGAACTAGTACCACGTTGAGACGTTGAGATGAATGGCTGTGGGATCGAACTCTAACCTCCTGGAGGATTCGAACTCGGATGGACCAATGTCATTGAAGACGAGCTTAGCCGCCACTGGTGTATGATAGCCCAAGTCGTTGAAGACGAACTTGCCGCCACGGGGTCAATTGCTCGAGTCATTGAGGATGAAGATGCTACCGCCGCGAACAATCGTTGGCTCGAACCGTTGAGGGCGAGGCCCTAGCTGCCACGAGCCGAGGGTTATCTACATTACTGCTACTCCTACAATTAGGGCCGTGAGGGGCCCAAGATAAAAGCTACAAAGCAATATTGCGTGTTTGATTGAGTGTATCTCGAACATGTGGACGCCTCTTCTATTTATAGGCAGGGAGAAGATAAGAATGCTTGTAGTGGGATAACATGGGCAAACTGTCCCCCACTAAGTGGATAAAGTTTTTTGAGGCTTTGACCACATGTTTAAAAAGAAATTGAACATGATTCTCCCAACGCCATGTGTCCTTATTGCATGCATTACAAGTGATTCAATCGGGCATTGACATATGTCCCGAAACGAATTTTCTAGGAAATTAAATTTAAACCGGTAACAACGTGTGGGACATATCTTCAAAGAAACAATGCATGGACAGTTGAGTTTAAATTGCCCTCTTCGGTCGCAGGATTGACGTGTGGGATGGAAAACAGTTAGAGAATCCCATTTTTGTGCTACCAAACATAATGCTCTTTGAAACTTCTCCATTTTCTTCAGCATCAGAGGAATCCATTCAGCCAAATAATATCGATAGAATATGGAGCCCATCATGCGAAGTGCAAGTTGTGCGGTGTCTTTAAGCTTGGTATAGGGTAACTGGCCGAAATTAGGGAAAGGATGCTATTGGTTGTCCAATTTACTCGAATATTTAAGTCGTCATTATTCGACATCTGCTGCAGTGGTGTGAGAATGTCCGTGGATGGGGCTGACTTCACAGTGAGTAAAACTTCTTGCAGAAACAGATGATTGTCCGCTACCCGAAAAGAATTCATAATTCACAATTATAAACACACTGCTGCTCCATCACTCATCGCGACCGTTTTCAATTCTGGCTCCCTTTGCTTCTACTGTGGTGTGTCCTTAGATCAAATTACTCTGATAATCAATCTTTTGATTCGAACTTTGCTAGACTACAGTGCCATGATAAGAAAAATGTCTGCTTCACTAGCGGAATAGTGATGACTCAATTTGCCAGTTCATTCTGATGCAGAGTAGGAGATGTCTTCTTCTGGCACTTTGGAGCTGACGGATAATTGATCTAAGAAAGCTAAGAGAAGTGGTAGTATAAGAAATTTTCAGCCAATTCTGTTCGTGTCAAATGTGAACTTTGCCGAATAATTAAGCTTACGGCTATGATATAAATTACAAAAGGCTGATGATAGAAATCACTCAACCATTTAAATACTCAAGTTAGCAATACTCCCATACCCTTGTGCTTGATCGAGTCGTAAGAGCAATTGAGCGTCTATTTTGACATATTTTACACTCATCACTGTTGCAGGCTTTGAGGAATCAAGAATTCAAGCAAGCTAATGTTTGAATCCAAACCTTGAGACCACAAAGAGACTCTGATTTTCCTTGGAATAACACGAATAACCTTGCAAATAAAATCCATTTCAATGCCTAGTCCACTAGGCCTCCACATCATTTGTTTGCTCTGCTTGGTCATGGATATCACCATTGTCAGTCTCTGTTGTACTGCGGCTGCTTCTTTCTCTGCTTCAGGAAACTCATTCATCAGGACGGGAGTTAGTGTCAATAAAACCATTTACAGGAGAAGAACAGAATTATGGTGAAAGTTCTACATTTATCAACTCGATTCACTCTATAATCCAAAAAAAAAAAAAGGAGAGATTTCTTTATTGAGTAATAAATAAATAAATCACATCGTGTCTAATAAGGTTAACTTTTAGATTGGACAGTTGTGATATCTCTTATCTTTTGGTTGAAAATAGACTCAATCACTTATAGATCAGGTGGAAATTTAAAGGAACTTCTTGCTTATCAGGTGGATACGAGTTTGAATTAATTTTTGGACTCAATGTCTCTGACTCTTGTACTATACGTCAATTCAAGTACAAATAATGTCTATGTACACACGCTGATGTCGATCTGAATAAGAAGAACGGAAAGTCAAACGCACAAATGCCTACAGACATAAAGACAACTAAACTGGTTAGATACCCGGCCCCAGCTGGTATCTTATCTCCGATAATCGGACTCATAAGAGTTAATTTTTATAGGAACTTCTTGGTTATCAGGTGGAGACGAGTTTGAATTAATTTTTAGACTCAATTTCTCCGACTCTTGCACTATACATCAATTCAACGACGCATATATGTATACGCACACACACTGATGTCGATCTGAATAAGAACAGAAAGTCAAACGCATAAATGCCTACAGACATAAAGACCACTAAACTAGTTAGATACCCTGCCCCAGCTGGTATCTTATCTCCGATGATCGGACTCATAAGAGTCTAAGAGTCGAATCCTTATAGATCTGCAGCCCGTTACTCTGTTGCTTTGAAAGATCGGGTAACTTAAGTGCCTTGCATCCAAAGATGTTCAACTCCCGCAGACTACTTAGCTCCTCAAGTCCTGGAATTTCTGCGATGCTCTCACAATCTCTCATATTGAATCTCTCCAGCCTCTGCAAGTTTGATAGATTCGGTAACTTCCTGAGCGATCTGCACCTGTTTATATTCAACTCTTGCAAGGACTCCAATTCTGCGACTGCCTCAATTTCGCTAAATTGCACGCAGTATCTAAGGAATAATTTCTCCAAAGAGTGTGGTAGTTCGGGCAAGCGTTTGAGCGACCTGCAGTTGTCAATACATAACATTTTCAGGTTTAGCAAACTGTTGAGTCCTCCGATCTCAACTAGCTTCCTGCTGCCCAGTACACTTAGGGACTTCAAGTTCTTCAACTTGAATAAGTTGGGAAGTCGTTCAACTTCAGACCAAGCGGCAGACAAAGCAGTTAAAGACTTGAGCCTCCCCGACTCCAGACCATCTAGCTTAGTTATAGGGCAATTATCTGTACGCAGATCCTTCAGGGACAGGAGATCGCCAAGACCTTCGATTTCCCTGAGCTTGTGGCACTGCATAACCTCTAATATCGACAAATTCTTCAGGTTCGAAAGGTCTGGCAACCTCTCAAGTGAGTTGCACGTCCCAATTCTCAAAACTGACAGACTTGAGGGAACTGTGGGGAGGCATTTAAGTTTGTGGCAGTAATGAATATCAAGCTCTTTTAGATGACGGAGAAATGCACCTGTCTTTTCTGGTAAGGTATATATCTTCAGTGAGTGCAAAGTCATTTTCTCGAGTTTCCTTAGACTAGAGATGCTGTCCAGCTCTTTGAGCTCTGAGGCCTCAGACAAATGCAACGTTTTTAGATTCACCAAGTTCGCGAAATTCAGGGAAGTCAGCTTCGACAAAGCTTCAACTGTTAGGCTAATTAAGCTAGATGGAAGCTCAGGGAGGGTCTGAAGATTCTGGCAGTCACCTAGATGAAGGGTCTGCAGGCATGAGAGTGCACTCATACTCACCGGAAGGCTCTTTATCCCGCGAAATCTCAAGACCCTCAAGGAGGATAGACTCAAAACTTCATCGGATATAGGTACTTCACGAGAAAGCCATCTACTCCTATTACCTGATAGAACTTCAAGCTTCTTCATACCTCTTGATATAGGTACTTCTTCCAGTGGTGTGTCATCAATGAGAAACTCAATTAGTGACTCCAAGGAGTCCAACTGTTCCGGCAACTTCTTCAGGCTCCAACAGTTCCTCAAATTTAGAAGGATCAAACTCTTCAAAAGCCCTATGGATGGATCAACCCAAACCAACAGCTGGCAGGACTCAAGAATCAAGCTCTCTAAGCTCGGAAATGCTGAGAAGTCAGGAGTTCTGCTTATTCGGCATTCTGTGAGATTGAGAACTTTGAGTTTCGACCCGAACTGAAGTGCACAAAAAGAGATGTAAGAAAACTATTTAAATGGAATAATATTGATAGAAAGCATTTATTGTTGAAAGTAAGAGGAGAGACCTCGGCCGAACTGCAACCGATCCAGTTGTCATGAATTAAGCTCCTCGACAAATCAAGAACAATTAAGTTCCTCAGAATTAAATTTGTCGGCGGACATATGTTCTCTCTATGCCAACTCAACCATCTCAGCTGATGGAAAAGATGTTGAAAGTTCCCTTGGAGTATTGCACCAGCGAGTTCAAGAACTCTTATCCTCGGCAAGTTCCTAAACATGTCATCATTAAGACTATCTTCTTCCTCCATGAAATGATATCCTTCTAGACTGATGGCTTCCACTTTGGATGTTCCCTGTACTCATCAAAAACATCAAAAATGGATGTGGTTTCAAACAATTTTCGTGATCTGAAAGTTGATCTAAAATAGATAAAAAATGTCATGCCTGTTGTCCCACTAATACAATCCCTGCATCTTCACCGTGCCACAGCCTGCTTCGCCGTCCTGGTTCTTTGTCTTCTTGCTCAACGATACTTCTGCCGAGATCTCTGAGTTGATCATGCATCCATATTGTATAGTCCTCCCCGATTTTAATCAACGACTTTAGTTGGAGGATCTCAATTCCCACTTCCGGGGAAAATTTAGCATCTTTCCACATAGGAATCACTAGCCTGACGTCCATTCCGATGAAAAGGCATGCAATGTCAAGGAATACTTCCTTTTGCTCACTTTCCAACGAGTCATAACTTATCTTCAACTTATCTTGGACGTTGACCATGTCCAGTTTAATTTTCAACTTCTCTATTGTACCCTGCCACATATCCTTCCTCCCACCATAGACGGATAAATATGATCCGATAACCTCAAGAGCCAGAGGTAGCCGACCAGTTATGTTCACAATGTCCGAGGCCTGTTCAGCCAAGTCAGGTCTGGGCGACTTATCTCTGAAGGCATGCTTGCAGAAGAGCTCTAAAGCATGACCTTCATCCAGTGATGCGACTTCATACAAATCTTGCACTTGAAATTGATCCAAGACTCCCTTTTCTCTGGTCGTGATGATGATCCTACTTCCTCGGCCAAACCAACCAACATCCGCTGCCAGAGCTTTAATCTGGTTGATGTCATCGACATCATCGAGAAGAATCAGGACTTTCTTATGGCGAAGCCTTTCCTTAAGCACTTTGACTCCTTCCTCTACATCAGCATAGTCCTGCGGCTGAAGCCTTAATGTGTCAGAGACCAATTTACTTTGTAAGTATTGAAGGCCTCTAGGATACCGGGATGTTTCTCGGATACTTTTAAGGAAAGAATTACTTTCAAAATTGTCTACGATTTGGTTATAAACAAATTTGGCTAGAGTTGTCTTCCCTATGCCGCCCATGCCCCAAATCCCGAATACCCGAACATCGTCTATGCCAACTTCTAATTTTTTCACAAGTTCTTCTGCACGATCCTCGATTCCAACTAGGACAGTACCCATTTCCAAGTAAGACTTCTTCAGTTCTCTAATGATCTTTGCAACAACTAACTTTATGAATTCACCTTGATGCCTGCAAAGACATATATATCGTTGTCACTTGTCATTGCTAAATAAAGCCAATGTAAGAAATTTTTAAAAAAATATTGCTAAACTAAATTAATTTGCGCAGATTCACTTACCTAAGAAAATTTTGTAATCTATATATATGAAAACGAAGTACAAGCTGAATTCTCATGTCGTCACCTCATCAAACGGAGGTTTCTCGTTTTGCCAAGTCATCATTTAATTATTAATGAAATTTTTATGTTTAAGTTATCCAGTTTCCTTATTCATCAATATATCTCGAGATTCTGTGCGTATAAAATTGAATTTATATATATGTATAAAGAATATATTTTGATTACATATAGACTAAAGAACATGTTTGCTTATTTATAAAGAATATAAATATAGATTATATAAAAACAAAATATATATCATATGAAACTATGTACACACATATATATACGGTATTCCTTATCCCAATATGTATATATAGATTATATAAAACACATGCATATATACTGCACCCTTCAAAAGGAAAGCACAACCTAAGAATTCTGTGTATAATTCTCCAAGCATATAATATTATCTTTATAAAATCTTTATGAATATGAAGCCTACAGGGCATAATATTATCTTTATATATAGAGAGAGAGGAAGAAAATGGAAAGCACAATCGGAAAATGGCATATATAATTTTGAACCTCAAATGTTTGCTTATTTATAAAGAATATGAATATAGATTATATAAAACAAAATATATATCATATGAATGACTATATACATATATATATACGGTTTGCCTTATACCAATATATATATATATATAGATTATATAAAACATATATAAATTATACAAAACATATATAGATTATATAAAACACATGCAAATATATTGCACCCTGCTAAAAGGGAAAGCACAACCTAAGAATTGTGCATATAATTCTCCGAGGCATATAATATTATCTTTATGAAATCTTTATGAATACGAGGGATACGGGGCATGTAGTATTATCTTTATATATATAGAGAGAGAGAGAGAGAGAGGAAGAAAAGTGAACGCACAACCGGGAATTGCATATATAATTGTGATCCTCATTTTTCCGTTCTCCAAGTCTTTCTTTTTGTCAGTTTAATTTTGATTTGTTGATTGAACTTTATAACGTAAACTCGTTATTTCGATATTGATTGTTTTGATAGGATCTTTATTCTAATTCCACTATAGATGTCGCTTCAATAAAGATAAGACTCTTCTGATTTTTATGCGATGAATATTTCTTTGTTATTCTTATTTGACCATTAAATAGAATACTTTTCCCATGAACTTTGAGTCAATAAATTTTTTTTCCTTTGATTGAATTTTAATATGTAAAATGAATTTACCTCATTTTTCCCTTCTCCATTTTTTTTTTCTCGATTGAATTTTGATTTAATTCTTTTTTTTCTCGGTTTAATTTTGATTTGTTATAAGAGATTTTGAAGACCCTGTATTGTTGTGGTAGAGAGTTCATAATGAAGTGTACAAGAAAGGATTCAAACATATGAACCTCCATTTTCTGTAGCTGGGCCGCAATATCCCTTATCTTCATGATGTGTTCAGGCACACCCTTAACTCCGGTGAGTCTCATAGATGATAACAGGGTCATAAGGGTGCTAGTAAGGGCCTTATCTGAAAACTCAAACTGCTCATCTATGGCATTTAATAAATCCTTGATATTATTACGCTCCCCAATGGAACCATTTATGGTAGCAGGTAAACGTGTCCTCATGAACATCATGCAGATGCGATTATATCGCTCCCACATTTCATAAAGAGCTACCTCAGCCGGAGTGCTAACATCTGTAGGAGCAGGTGGTTCCTCTTTCCTTATAGCGTAATCCATATCCATGCACCCCAAATGAAGGAGAATCCTCTCCCTCCAAACTTTATAGTTATCACCAGTTAGTTCGGGAATTTTTATCTTAAGATCAGATTAAGTCATAGGAAGTACAACCGTAAATAAGCAAAATACGAGCTCAAAATTCGAACAGAGGCATAACTTTATGCATATTCTATCAATGCAAAACACACAATAAATAACAAATATGGATCAGACTACAAAATTGCATGGGCTAAGTTTTATTTCAGGATCCATATTTGGCCTTATTTTGATGAAACTGACAAAATTATAAACCTTGATTCCTGTGAGCAAGTCGAAAAATATAATATGTTATTCCATCCTAATTAATCACGGACATATGATAAAGAGTCCTGTGGGATAGAATTCATCATATTCATATGATTAATTACAATCTATGTCATTTCACCATCTGTGACCGGAAAACATTCATATTTAATTTTAACATAATCGGGATGGTGTGGCTACTCCCAATCAATCAAAATAATACAAATTACATTCCACAGAATATTACTCAATGACCACTAGTACAATAGGGGCTTATTGTCCACTAATAGCTTCTAATAGGACAAATGATTTTATGGGCGAGAAAGTTAAGACCGTCGGCCCACTTAATACACCCATTTTAAGAATGAATTCTCATCTACAAGTTCATATTCAACACATGATTCAGAGGCAAGCAGTAGATTAAATACCAGGGAGGTTCGAATGCAATCACGATTCAAAGTTGGTCAAAATCCGAATGCACCAAGTTCGAATGCTAAACCTCAGATTCAATGTATATAAGTGTTTGCGCGTTGCTATATATATATATATATATGTATGTATATATGTATTAATTTCAATGGAAGCCATTTTTCACATTGTCAGTATTATATTCAACAAATCATTTAGACAGATGCCAATGACGATTTAACACCACACGTCGCCATTCTCCATAGCATGCAAAACTTAAATTCATTAAATTTTGCTTCGAAGAAAAATAAACGACATACACAACGTGCGATGACTCCATGCACATTTAGTTTATGAAATTGGATGCAATCAAGGCAGAGGCTATATAGGCTCGGATACCAAATGTGGGAGTAAACCCGGAATTCCCACTGAATATATAGAGTGCAAGATTAATAGCGGAAGCAAAATTAGGATTACCTCCAGCCATTGATTCTAATCATGGTATTCGAGAGATTGAATTGCAATTCGCATGTAGTCACTGGATGATTCCCGAGCTTAGTGAACAATAACGAGCAGTGTTCTGAGCTCACTCGAGACTCCTAGAATTCTTAGAACGATCGGAAATCTTCCAAGCTCTCGGTAATCTCACAGGTGATCTCATGATCAACCGATCTTGAGGACCTCTGACCAATACATATTTATAACCATATAACCACTCTCCCATCAAAGTGGTAATCACTAGGTGAGTTGTGGAGAAAATAATGGGCAATTATGGATCGATGGGTTACTAAAATTGAGGACCAATTCAGTTGCAAACGTGGGTTATAAATATCGAGAGAAAATACTCATTTATCCCACTTAATTGAATGTGGGTATATTTAAACTCCAACAGTTCCTTCATATATCAAACAGTTTGTTCTATACATCAATTTAGTCCCTCCGCCTGTAGTTTCTCCGCCACAACATCCTCTTCGCTGTCTCTCCCTTCACCTCCTCCTCCTCCACTGTCGAGATCCTCCACCTCCACGGGAAGCTCCGTTATCGTGAAAACCTCTTGGGCAAGCGGTTCATCGTCTTCTTATTACCTCTTCATGTAAGTGAGTTACGTCGAGGTGTGACAGTCCACGAAGTGATTGATTTTTACTTCTTTTTTTTTTTTTTTTTGTGGGTATGCCTTTGAGATCGTTATTGGCGGAATGGAACTGAGTGTCCGCTAGTTTTGGCTGATTTGGAGAAGGGTTGAGGTTTTCAATGAAGCGGCGGTGAGTTTTGGACGGGTGGAGGAGGTTGGTAAATTGAAGGGGAGTAATATTGTGATAAGCTTCCGGGTCAGGTTCATATGGGTGTGTTCCAGCATTCTACTTTGGATGTGTTTGGTTCAGTTAGGGACAGTTGGGGAGCTTTGGCACCCTTCTTCCTTAACAAGGTTTCAAATCGATTGTCTCACTATCCATTGCCTGTTGTCATCCAACATCCTGTGCAGTCGCCAGTAGCAGCTAAGCTCCGCTGGAGCCATTCAATAACAGCGTGAGCATGATGGACGCTGGGAACTTGAGCATAGACGATGATGAGGCTGAGAAGCTACGACGAGTGCTATGTTCTCTCAGCACGTGAATCCTCGCGGAAGATAACAAGGTAATAATTTGTCCACCTAGTGACAGTCCAGTCCTCCTGGCTCCAAGTTTGCTCATGGAGGTTATTTACTTTTTTTTCTTTTGATATTTTTCTTGTTACGTTCATTTTACCCAATGCATTTCATCATCATTCGATGAAAAAGGGGGTGGTGGTGATGGTGGGCGCGAGCTAAGGAGTTGAGCTCGTCAGCAAGGGAGGAAGGAGGAGGAAGGGGAAAAAAATGGCGGGGGTCGGGCTGGTCAGTGAAAAAGGGGCATCCTCCTCCTCCCCCTCCTATGCTCTAGGTTGCAATTTGCAATTCTTTTTAATATATCTTCATGTGGGGCCAGAGACATTGCCCCACCCGCCAACAGTTAGGCGCACGACATCAATCTTAGACCAAGAGATTGCTCGATTTTCACCGATGTGACTTCTCATATCTTTTTTTTCTCCTCATCCTATTTTTTCACGTCAAGGCCATAAGTCTTCTTTGTAATTCAAGAAAAGAGAGGGAGACCTTATTCAATTCAACTAGATAGATTATTCTGGAAGTGAAAAACTTTAAGCAGCAGCAGAGAGTTACCCGTTTGCCACTTTATCCAGTTCCAGACCCTTCAGCTCCACAACTTCCTTCAGCGCATCCCTCCACGCTTGGACCTTCTCCTGACCAAACCTCTTCTCGTGCTGGGAGAACGAATTGGCATAAGTCCCTGTCTGGTGTTGGACGTCATCGGGCGTAATGTCTAGGAATATTGGCATGATCAGCTGTTTGCTCTCCTTCATGCACTTCACCATCTCCGCAACCTCCATGAGGCACCACTTGCTCGATGCATAATCTGCAGAGAAGATGGGGATCCCAATCTTTGACTGCTTGATTGAATTCATGAGGTTGGGGCAGATCTCCTCCCCTACATGGAGCTCCTCATTGTCCCTGAAGGTGCGGACCCCTGCATCGATGAGGCTATGGTAGAGATAGTCCGTGAATGTCTTCCTGATGTCAGTTCCCCTGAAGCTCAGGAAGACTTCAAACTCGCGACCCATCTCAGTGCCATCCGAGGACGAGGATGATGGATCGGTGATGCTTCCATCTGTCTCCTGCAGATAGAGGACGTCACGCTATACACATGGGGATTATGTTTGGAGATAGACATACCAAATCGAACTGAACACAAATATATGAGTAAAATCTCATACCGGTGATATATTCTCAGAGTTCCTGCCAGAACTAGGATTCTGCTGCCTCTTCTTGAAGAAGAAAGGGGTACCAATGAAAGCAGAGATGATCACCGATGCTATTGCGCAGACTGCAATAGGCAAAGTGTTTCGCCGAGAACGCTTATCCATAGCTGCAGATGCAAAAGGAGTACTCGTGCAGGAAAACATGTATGTGACTATTAGGGAATATTTTCTAATTCCCTAATAGTGATGATACAGAAAACAAAGAGTTGGGGATCATGTCATTTGGTCAGTTATTTAAACTCCACATTAAAATACGAAATCGTTGTCCTCTTATGATATGTAGTGGGATATACAGTACTTTATATGACGAGCTTATCCTGGGTTGAATTCGTGCTAAAATATCCTTGTTTTCATCTTTGCTTTTCCTGTCATGCTTTTCCTTTTTGAAAAGCAAAAGTGGGGTAAGGCATAACATTTGAGTGGTTATAGTAGTGGACACCTTTGTGAGCTTCGTGGACAGTCCACGACTTGCCTACACTAGCTTTTATATGCCTAGGACGTATAAACCATGGAATGATTGAAAACTATGTCCCTTATGATAATAATCCACAAGAATCACCTTTGTATGGAAACCCATCTAAGAGATCTCATAAAATAAGTGGAAGATCTCAAGTGAACTCAATTGCTGAAGATGTTCTGGTAACATTTATTTCGTTCTTGAGACTAGTGAAAATAGAAGTTCTGGTTTCAGTTTATTTTTATTTTGTATTGCCAATTCTTATCCATCTAGATGTCAAATGGTATCTTGCCTTGTCTGTCTCCAGAAAAAAACATCGATTCAGCGAAGATGAGACTCCGATTATGTTGTGCCACTGAGGAAAGGAGGCTACTCAAAACCGAGGTGAATCAATGCAGTGATGTGAATTTCCTGTTATACAATTTTTGAGGGGTTGAGAATGTGTGCACAGAGGAGTTTGCTGCAAGTGCCGAATCTGTCTCAGTTATACATCCATGGGGGAGGAGAAGCACAAAATTATTAAAAAAAAAAAAAAAAAGAAATTACCAACTGAAGGCCAAAATTTCACGAATCCGGGAAGTACCAGAGACAACATAGATACTTATGTCCATATTTTCTCAAGAATCAAAACCCGCCTCAAAGTACAGGATTTCGTTGATTCCCACTTCATTTCATAATTACAGGAATTAGAGTTAACAAGACCTCTCAAGCTCGGTTTTGGGCATTATTGACAATCCAAAACCAAGCTACAAATATTATAATCTTACCCCACAGTTCTAGAAAGATTGTAATCTTCTCTCCTCCATGGATTTTCACCATTGGAAAGCTCACATGGAGCAGCATCTCATTAGAGCATCTCTTGGACTTACTTACATGACAATCAATGTCAGCATACACAGAATCATTTTCACACGATGAAAGTTATCGAACATATCAGGCATGGGTTATGGGGATGATCACCACTGTTGCACGAATTTCGGTTATTTCCAACACAAACATGTTGATGGGCTAATTGAGTGGGAGTTCCCCTAGGTTCTATGCCGCCTTACCGGAACGGGTTCCTCTGCATAAGCCAAAACACTGCAAAACATGATATCCTCTGCATTTGATTTATCCATACGGGAATAAAATTGGTGCAGAGCGAAAGGTGCTTATTGACTCACCAGCAAACCCTTCTTCTTTTTCTTCTTCTCGATGTATGCTACGAGCTCCTCTTGCCGAGCCATGGAATCCTTGAGTGCCTGAATACAAAAGGCTTGTTAATGCTAAGAAAGATCCTGAACAGGAAAGAGGATATAACCTCTTTCTGCTGGTTTGGCATCATTTATATCAGCAAATGAATCCATTTTACATACATCAAATTCATAATTTCATATCCACTCATTCATCAACTTGATACTGTAACTAACATGTTTCAAACTAGTATAAATTGACATTTAAGTTCTAGGCAAAAGACGGCTAATGTTAGACTTTAATCAAGTTCTCAGCATGGAAGTACCTTTTGGGCAGAAGATAGCTCCTGCTCCAGAGCTTCGATTCGGCTCATTGCAGAAGATAGCATCTGCTCCTTATCGGTAGGCATACCCGCCTCTTTCTTGCTGAGGGCCACCATCCTCTCTTCCAACTGAGCCATCCGCTTGACCATTGTCAAGAGTTCGGCACCCGATATGGCTGGTCCCGTCAGCTCAACCTGAGCACCCTTGGTCATCGTCGACGTATCGACATAGAAGAGCTTGCTATTGCTGAGGCTGCCTTCTGCAGTTCGTTTTTTCAAACACAGTTTAGGACGGGCAAACCGCCGCAGCAACACTCAGTGCATTCTTTTAACCATTTAATGGGACATATTGCAATTTCACTGAGGAGGAATTCTCATGAGAAGTGATCAGTGAACTTGCGGAAAAACGTTGTTCCAAGCAGGTGTTGGTGCAGTATGTGAGTGGCTAAATAGAATACGCTAGAATTCGGGATGGAATTCTAATTGTTTTATGATATATAGGGAGACATACCTTTTGCAAGTGCAAGCTCTTTGATCGGTACAGTTTTAGCCCAAGCCGCATCAACAATTTTTTCAACCACAGGGACACACTTGTCATAATCGAAGGCGCCCTGGTTGTTATTCTTGATGATGGGAGCCTGCAAATAAATCCCCGGAAGTTAAAATTTTAACTGGAAGTCTTTTAAAGGAGGCCAAAGGATAGCTTTCTAACTGCTACCGGTCATGAACACGATATGGAAGTGAAGAAGACTTACTTCTTCCTTAACCGGGGGAGGCTGTGGTTTCAATGGGTTTTCCTCTACGGACTTGGTCTCCGAGTTGTCCTTCTGCAGGCATAGTATCAACAGATAACAGAGGAAGTGTTGGACAGATTCTTGAAATATCAAGAATAAGAGACGGTGGAAGAACTGAGAACATAAAATACTTGAAAAGGAAAGTTTGCAGGATGGCCTAATTTACCGTTTGGTTCGCAGTCTCATCTTCAGAGATGGTCTTCTCTTCAATATCTGATAATGTCATTCGTGAACGTCTAGCTTGGCGCTCATGAACCATCTGCTTATGGAGATGATGATAAAAACCAGTGATCAGGAATATGTACATTCACATCCATATTTTGGGAAATCAAGAAGATAAGTAGATGACCTTCAAGATTTCTGGGTCGTTCCAGGGTCCCTTATCGGAGCGCATGCAGCCACCTTTATCAGCACAAGTACAGGTACCGCCCAGAAACTCGGGCAGCTGACTGGTAAATATATTCCAGTAAACATGGTGTCGTAAGGTCTAACATCAATGATTATGATGTGAGAGGAAAACAAGAAACAGAACTGTAAAAGAGTTTACGCACTCTGCCTCGATTATTTCGAGCAGCTTGCTCTGGTATTTGTTGCCAAGAACCTGTTAAAGTAGGAGACCTATGTGTTTAGTAAAAGTAAGGATGATATGTATAGCATTCGTATAAATATATGGGAATTCGATCTTCTTTACATGGATCTTTGAAGTTGTCTTTGGATCAAGGAAGGATTTAACTGTGTTCCAGAGGAGTCTGAATCCCGAACCGGCATTGATAATGAACATGCGGTTCAGAGTCTACAGTAAAATTCGAGCATTTCCGATTAGAATCCTCAGGTAATGAAAATTCCAAGGTTCAGGTAATTAAGGTAAAGTTGGGATGGTTTAGATAAGTACTTCCGGGTAGTTGTTGCCATCAATCTGCTGGAGGCGCTGAATGAGTTCCCGTGCAGCCTTAGTGAAGTTCTTAAGGCCCTGAAATGCCGATCACAACATATTAAACAGTCATACTTATACTTAGAAGTAATACAACGAAGCCGACTGTATATCTGTAAAATATTTATTCCATAAACCAGTAGTCAATCAATGGACATGAAAAAAACTGCAGCGACCTACCACTCCTTGGACATCCAAGATGGTGGTACTCTGGTCAATGTGCTTCTTGGCAGCTATCGAACAAGCTGGGAACTTGACCACAAATGTCCTCTCAAACTCCCGCACGTGATACTTCACGTATCGGTCCATTGTGGTGACTTGCATCAGCTTGTTCGGGTCAACTAGCCCGAGCCTCTCTATGTAGACGGGCCTCCCGTCTGTGTCCACTCCATGGTGTCCATGCGGATAATAGTTGAGCACTTCATCAATTTCCTTGAACTCAAAATCCTGAACAAAAATAACTCCGAAAGAGAGAATGCATTAGAAGCTGTGATTCAGAAATGATTCTAACCGGTCCCTAAGCTTCCCTAGGGAACACCTACCTCCATGATCGTATCGGCACCGAACTCCTTCCTCCACTGGAGCATGTCCGCCCACATTTGCTTCGTCTTCTCGATATCAAACTTTCTTGCTCTCAAGAATCTGCAACCCCATGTAACTATGTCAGTTTCACACAGAATAGGAGCTTTGTCTAGTTTTCAAGTTCCCTAACACAGAAATGGACCGACTACTTAACCTCAGCATCATGTGATGACTGTCATGTTTTGCGGGCAACAGCTCTTCCAGAATGAGAGCTTGCCGGAAGGCATCCACGGCCTGCAGCTCTTCAGCATCAATTTCATCTTCCCCAATCGAGACGGACATAACCCTGCTGCTCCTTCGGCTCCTTCTTGTGAAGGAGTTTCTGAGCTTCATTGAGGCGCTGCTGGCCTTCTTCTTTAGGGAATTGAGTCTCGTCTTCCCATCCTCAGAATTCTCAAGATCGGGTTTATCTAAAAACAAATCCAGGCAAGACAAATCAAAAGCTGAAAAGGCTCCTATGAGCCAAGTTTGTCGATTCCGAGATAAGTCAGACTTTCCTAAGGTTCCATCTATATTCTCCCCCATTGAAATGACATTAGCAACAAAAGGGGCATCAAATCTCAACGTGCAATCAAGTTGAAATCAGTTTCATTTCGTAAAAGATAGAGATACAAATCTACAAGAAAAAACCGAGAAACAAAATTGGGTCAAAATTCAAGACACACTCAACAAATCTATTGACAAATATTTCAAACATTGCCCTAAGTATTCATGAAAACATGTATAGAGTTCAAAAACGATAGTGCACATTGTCCCAGGAAAGATAGCTTAGGTAGCTTACCGGAATGATCGAGCGTCACCGACATGGTGATCGACCTCTTCCAGGCAAAGGCCCTCGAACTGAGAAAAACCAAAAAAAGGGCAATTCACGATCAAAGACTCGAACGCATGTCGTAGAATTTGTAAAAAATAAACCTGTACCGAGTTCAATTGACCTGCCAATGCAAATCAATGGAATTAGAAAGACTTACCTTGGGGGGCAAGAATGTAAGTGGGGCTAGAGAGAGAAACAGAGGAGCCTTTAATATCAGACAAAGGTCCCGTTTTCTGCTCTCTTCTCCCTGTTGAGGGGACAGCCTGTCACAATATCTCGATGAACAACAACTTATAAAGACAAGACAACAGATAGAAAGAGTCAGACATAGAAAGAGAGAGAGAGAGAGAGAGAGAGAGAGAGAGAGAGAGAGGGCCCGAAGAAGTGTTTTTTTTTTCTTTTTTTTTGGTGTCATTGACATGTCCTAAGAGATTGGATAGAAAGAATCCGAAATGCAAGGCACTCCTTTCATATCAGAAGCTCTCTCTCTCTCTCTTTCTGCAATGGCTTCTCTTCGCACCAAATTCAGACTAACTGAACTAATGGCTCTCTGCCTCAGATGTGGATGTTTTCAGCAAGCGTAACCGTGGACACGTACTGTACGTTCGTGTTTTAAATCGTATTAGCACTGGCCAATGATCATGATGATCTCGATTATTGGGTTTCACATGGATGAGTGGTTTCGTCTACTGCAGAACCTAGATCCACCGATTTCATTTTTAAGGTATACTAGTGGAACAGCACGTGCGTTGCATTGGTAATGGTCCATTATAAGCAATATATATTATTGAAACATGCAATATATATGACAACCGCAACACAAGAAGATTGAGTTATAGAGCGTTGTGGCGTTATTAGTAACTTGGCTCCCCCAGCAAAGTTTCAAGGACATTATCCATTGTTTCAAGGATACCATGAACTATATATATATATTTCCACAGCCAAATTTCGATTTGCTGCCTTGTCCATTCTTGTATGATGCCTGTAAAATATCCATTGGGACTATAAGCGATTGGGTTATCTCCAACTCAAAAACTCGAGCTAATAGATTGTGGTACCTAATCTCTTATAATCCCATTAAATTCTTCTTAATTTTTCCGTGTGAGATTTTTTACTCTTAATACCCGCCCTCACGTGCCAACGTGTGGCTTTGACATTCACCTTTTTTACTCTTAAAACCCGCCCTCACGTGCCAACGTGTGGCTTTGACATTCACCTACACGTGCCACGTGGACTAGAACAACCTGCCCTTAAGAACTAACTACGAGCCGGGATTGGACTTCCGTGCTCGGGAGGAGGGGGAGACGACAATTGAAAATGAGGCCACACTTGGGCCAGACTAATATAAGGCGGGTTTTTTTTTCTCCGCACTCATATTCAAAGAGACCACGAGTTCCACACTCGGGCCAAACACGAGCACACTTCGGTTGCCTATCATCAAAGAGACTTTTCAAATGGCGTGATGTAAACCCACACACATGCGTGCGGAAGCATAACTCGCTCTGATACCATGTAAAATATTCATTGGGCCTATAAGCGATTAGGCCCATCTCCAACCCAAAAACTCGAGTTAATAGATTGTAGTATCTAATCTCTTATAAATCCATTAGATTCTTCTTAATTTTTTCGTGTGGGATTTTTTACTCTTAACAATGCCCCCACAGCAACGCAGACAAGATGAATCTCTAACAAAACAGACAACTCGACTCCCTTAAATTGAACAGTACAATCTGAACTTTTAGTATGTCCAGCGAAGCATCTGCAAAATTTTTGAAATGCACAAACTAACATATGAGAAGTTGCTAGAAACAAATGGCATATTGCCAGAAAGCTTACTTTTGTTTATGATTTACCTGATCAATATAAAAAGAGAGTTCACTTGAAACGGCGTCTCTTCTCCAGTATCTTCTGAAAAACTTGCCATAACATCTCCATTCAGTATTAATTTTAATATTTGTGACCTTGAAGTAATATAGTTAGGAAAAATAAGAGCAAGGATTGACATTAGGCATCACCAAAGCAACTCAACTTGGAAGGGAACATCAATAACACATAAGAAAAGTAGCTCAGTCCTCATGCCTGATCACAGATATTAAGGGCCTCTATTGGTCAAAATTATCACGGATCTTATAGATGTAAGCTCCCTTTATTTGTTCCTTTAGAACTGATTTTAAATGCTTCTATATGATTCGAACACCCTCAAGCTTCCCCCAAGTAACAATCGAGAGATGGATATTCCATGATTATAATATTATCAATATATCTTATCTCCTTTCCAAGTAAATATCATGCCCGGAAGTCCTTTTACACCGATGCAAAATTATACAAACAACGAACCATTTTCTTCTAAGTATAGCACTAAAGACATGCTGTCCTCAATGTACACTTACCCATCCATATTCTTCTAAAGCCTTAGAACTATGATCTCTTGTCATGGCCGCAAGCCAATTTTGACTGATTCAAGAATAACCACTTGGAATCAGAGGTTTCGCAACTCTTAAATAACAAAATGAGACCCCAAATTTAGTAGAAATAGCTACAAAAACACCAAATGGTGAAAGGAGAACTCGCAATGAAATAGCTCTGAGAAAAAAGATACCAACTTCAGAAAGAGAAACTATGTCACAAAATATGTTAAAGCATCATCTCTCAAGAAAAGCACCGGTACTTTCAGAAGAACCTAGAAACTATTTACACTACTAAGCAAACAAACACCACCAAGATTGTAGAAATAATCACAATAAACATCAAATACAAGCCAAGACAATACTCCCTCGTTTAGTATTTTCAAGTCCTACCCAGGAAAAGAAGGGAAAATCCATGAGGCTAAAAGATGACACCAGGCATTGTGAACAGACATAATCCGTGGCCTAGTTACTAATACCAGTAACAGTATCATTCATTTCATGATTGAGCACAAATGCAAAAATATGGGAGTTGTCCCATTAATTTGTCCTCCGACGAATATAAATAAGATTCTTTTTTTTTTTCGGAATGCAGAATACAATGTAGAAATGATTTCTTACTCTTATGGCCTGAGCACGAGCCCCAATCTATCTCAAATTTTATTGCTTCTTTTCCTCTTTTTTCAAGGCGAGGGTGTCTGAATCGATGAGAGGCATTCAAAACCAATGTCGCTTGCTCAAGGAACAAATAAAGTGACCAAAAAAGGTTTAAAAAAAGGTGAACAACAAAGTTAACAAGTTTCAACTCTCACTCTGAGCCTGTTGACAATTTGTCAAGAATAAAAACGATTCTAACTAATATTGTCTGAAATAAATAAATCAACATACTTGCAGAATGCAACATATAGGCAAGAAATTTATACAATTAAACAAATGCTATTTCACATTTGTACCCATATAAATGGTTGGAAATTAACTTAATTAAACACTACTATAAAAAGAGGGGTTGGAGGAATCATCGCAGTCGTCACTGGAATGGCTTCCACCAGCTTCCAAGTCCCACCTTCGCCAGTACAACAACCCTTTAAGGCTGCTAGCATCCATTTTCTTCAATTGCTGGCCGCAAGAGCGATGGCACCATTAGAAACTTAGTCTCTTCTTACACAAAGATCAACACAGGTACTACCATCAGAAAATCGACCGACAAACTCCCATTAAAATTTATCATATATAGATGTCATTGTCTAAACAGAGAGAAATACCAACTGATATTTGTGATTTGAAGGTTCATCAACTGGGGCCTAATTTAGTTTGTTGAAGAAAATTGAATAGTGTGTTGTAATATTCACAGCAAGTTTGCATCACCTCCCATGAAAGATAAATTTTTTATTGTATTAGGGTACATAGGCAATTTTTGCACAAAGTCAAACAAGTAACCTCAAGAAAAATGATATCGAAAGCATTTTATCACAACATTGTGTTCAATGACATCTATTAAATAAGCCCTATTTTGTTCGCCCATTGTATATCTGACGAACGCCACCGCTCACGATATCATGGTGTCAATCCCATTCAAAACAATCTAAGGAAACTGAAAATGGCAAATCAATCATCACTGAATATAAAGTAGAACTTTTATCTTTTGTGGCCAATTAACCAAGTAAAACTTTAGCACATGATCCAGTGCGCGTGTATGCACATATCTAATGATGTATTTTCCTTTTCTTCTATCTTAGGTGAAAAAGAAAGTCAAAAACTTCTATTGGTCCTTCTTGTGTGGCAAGACAACTTATATACAAGCCCGTCTTGATTTCCATAAATCAAATGCGTTGTGCTGCACAGATCGAGCAACTTCAACCTCGGCTTTTTGTAATCTTTGCAATATTAGATTTTGATAAGTCGGTTTTGAGAAGAGCATTTCTTTCATCCTTCTGCAAGCACGTAAGTAAAACTCTCACAACATTTTTGGTGGAAAATTTTCATATGGGCATATCAACAAACATATGGCTGACAGCATAGTCTCAAGAACATGGTGCAATCTAGAAAAATTAAATTTAGACAGAACAGGGGAAGAGATGAAGAACCGGGAACAAAGCTGACCATGAAAATATCGAAACTGAGGATGGACGGAGAGCCAAACCATAGATTCGACAAGTTGTGGTGCATGCCGTTGTGTTTTTAGTGAAATCTCGGAGACCGGCATGACTTGAAC
Source organism: Punica granatum (assembly GCF_007655135.1). Lineage (NCBI taxonomy): Eukaryota > Viridiplantae > Streptophyta > Magnoliopsida > Myrtales > Lythraceae > Punica > Punica granatum. The sequence goes on from NC_045128.1 coordinate 5,811,567, forward strand.
AACAGCAAGGGCACCGGAACAATAGGAGAAATCATTGTCTATATCTCTAATATCTAAATGAAAATTGCTAAAATGTTCAAAGGTGGGATCAAAATGGTGGTGGAGAGCACCATTTTGGAAGGCAAGTGCTAGGGAAAGGCGAGGCTGGTGACTGTCGAAGGAATTTATCCATGACTGTCCGGCATTGGTGGATTTTTTCCGGGTCCAGTGGCGAGCCGACGAAACAGCGATGACGAGTATGATGGCCATGATTGTAGGCGGCTGGGTAAGCAATCCATCAACAGGCACGCCAGAGTACAGTAGAATCCACCAGGAGTATGGTGCAGATGCGTTTTCGCAGGTAGTGTGGCCAGCGGAGGGCGCGGGCAGCGGTGAGGGTGGCGGGAAGGGAGGAAGCGATGTCAGTGGCGAGGGCTCAGTCAAAACGCGGGCTCAGCCCACATGTCAGAGTAAGCTACATATTGTGGGACACTGCTAAGTTTCATTGGAGCATGGTAACCGTTGCTTTCTGTCCAGGTGTGGTATCACATCGATTGTGCGAGGGGGAGATCTGGTATTTATATAGCAGTTAACACTTTTGAGTGTGAGCCATGAGAGACAGAAACTTATACAATTCCAGAGATCAGATCTTAGGATAGCTAACCAAGCCATGGTAACCGAGTTTCGACTTATGAAGATGCCGACTCGTAATCCGGCAACTCTTACAACAAATGGAAGGACAACAGATTTACTTTGACTTATGGTGCTCCACTACATATAGCTATTGATTATTTAATTTCGGATTCGTGGATCAATTTGTCCATTTACCCACAATCGATTGACATAGCTAAATTCCCAGCTTGGCAACATCAGAAGCTCGCCCCAGAAGTTCTGCCAAGCCGCTTATCAAGCCGGAGCGAAGCCTGCACAAATCGCATGGAGATCTTTTCTTCAGTAGCTAGCATTGAGATCTTTCGTTATAATTATTATTAATTTGAAGAAAGAGCTACAAATAAAGTAGATATCCTATTTTTGGAAGCTTTAATCATTTGCAGGTTGGGCTAGATCAAGGTCATTTTAAATCTTGGCCTGTCTCCAGACCGGCCACTAGGATTGCTTGCTGTGATCAGATCTTCGGATCCGGCTACTAGGCCAGTTCAAGTTTCTGCAGGTTCTGCAAGGCTTTCACGCTTCTTTGCTTGGAGAAATTCGACTAGTCCTCGGAGGGTGGTATCAGGTTCGTCGCCCTTCAACAGCTGTTCTCCGACTTCTGCTGGAGTCATAGACACACTTGCCATCAATTCTTCGATCTTCGAGAAAAGGGGATGCTCTGTTACTCCTAGGTAATTAGAAGCCAGTTTTCTGAACCCGCAAGGGGTGCAGTAGGACATGTGAATGTGCATGTCCATTCGTCCCGGACGCAGAAGGGCAGGGTCTAGCTTATCTTTGTGATTGGTGGTGAACACAATAATCCTTGCATCTCCACAGCTTGACCACAACCCGTCAATGAAATTGAGTAAACCGGATAACGTCACCTAAATGAAGAGAAAGGAAAAATCAATCAATACAGATTGGGGACAACTAGAATTTGCTATGCGATTAACCTCTGAAATCACTTGTTCTACAAACTATACAGACTCCTCAAGCAAATACAATACTCAACAGACAGAACCGATCTTTGTTCGACATTAATTTTCTGAATTGTTAGATATGAACTTGAGCAAGTTCAATGCCATGCAGAAGGGTGTCCTATAATTTACTCAACTGCTTTTATTACCTTGTTGGTCTTTGGAGCATGCCTGCCCGGTAAGTTCAAAGACTGTGGCTGTGTCTCGGCGTCTTTACCTTCATTTAAGTCGAGGCTGCAGTCTATGTCCTCGACCACAAGGATGGAGTAATTTTCCGTGGAGAGCAACACTTTTCGGAGCTCGGCATCATGGTGTATGCTTGACAAGCCCAAGTCATATATGGAGAAGTTCAAGTAATTAGCCATCGCCGCTACCAGGCTGGACTTCCCAGTTCCAGGTGGGCCATACAACAGGTACCCTCTCTTCCAGGCCTTCCCAACCTTCGCGTAGTAATCCTTCCTACTTACGAAACGGTTGAGATCGTCCATCACCGCCTTCTTCAGGTCATAGTCCATTGCCATGGTATCGAACGTGGCAGGGTGCCGGAGGTTAATCGAGCTCCAACAGCTGCTCCCGCTTAAGTATCCTCTGTATGGATCGTGCTGCAAGGTGTGGAGCTTCAAGGCCTTCCTCGATTCTTGCACGTTATAGCCTTCCTTCAGTATGAAGGGAAAGTAGGTGTTGAGCACAAACCCCTTGTGCTTCTTATGAAACTTGAGCTGGAAATGCCGAACTTCTGCCAACTTCGTGGGTTGGCCTAGCTCTTTCGACTCGACGACTTCTCGGGTCACTTGCCTCCATTTGAACTGCAATCCCTGGAAGATGTCAACAATCTCTTGGTTCCTCCCCATTGTTATGCACATCTTGCTCTCCTTCACAGGAAGGCTCACCCTGTAGATCTCAGTGTTCGGGGAGATCTTGTTCCCCAAGTAGAGTTCCGCGGCTTTGTATATTTGGTTCCCTGCAAGCCCATCGAACTCCTCTATTATTATTGTGACTTCAGGCGAGAAAGACCTGAAGAAGCCCCGGATGCTCCAGAGCAGGTAATGCTGCATCTCATGGGGCAACAAGTCGCGGGCGACGGACCGGATGACCATCGCTGAGGCAGCGACAGAAGCGGCCGTGGACACAACCGTCTTGGCGGAAGGCATGTTCACATCAGAAAACATTGTGCTCTGATCCGAGGAGACAGAAATTTTCGATCTACTGCAGCCCAAGCTTTGGGTTTGCTCTAGAAATCGTTGATACGATCCAGGACAACGATAACGAAGCTGTCAGGATTGGATTAAACAAATTCTGGATGATCAAATCATCTTTATAGAGTACTTTACCTTGGAATTTCCGATGATCCTAGCCAATTTGCTTTTTGTCCTGGTCTCTTTAATTCTAATCCTACGAATTAATATTATTCTTACGTTTTATATATATATATATATAGGCCAAACATTATACAGACAGATATAATAAGCAAATTACGTTTGGCAATTCTTCACCGATCTCTCTTCTCTGTAGCTTTGACAATTGCATAGAGAACCAAGGTGGCAAAATGACAAAATTGGTTGTTTAATACTTTCCAATACGGACTATTAATATATCTGAGTTTTCTATGAGGTCTTTGTTGGAATCAAAGAAAGAGTAAAAGGCATTTTACCCCCTGACCTTTGGAGTTAAGCAACCTTTGCCTCCTCACCTTTAAAAATTTGCACTGTGCCCCCCAACCTTTGCCTCCTCACCTTTAAAAATTTGCACTGTGCCCCCCAACCCTCAAAAGGATAGGCACTTTGCCCCCTCAGGTAGATTTTCCGGCCAAATTGAGTCACGTTAGCAACATATGACATTTTCGAGGGACAATTAAATCATTTGACCTGATTAATGAATAATCAAATTAAAAATTTTAATTAAAAAAAAAAAAGAACCTAATAGAGATCGGAGAAAGGTATCCAGCTCCAACGGTTTGCTCAATCTCTACCTCTAAGCAGCAGATGGTCGACAAATTGGACAAATTTGAGGAGGTTGATGCTCTGAGGCCAAGTTTCTGAAACAAAAAACCCTCAAATTGAACAGAAACAGAGCCGTAGAGACACCACAATACGGCCAAGAAATCGAAGCCCTCTCTCCTTCTCTCTCTCTTCGGGCTTTAGACGAGTGTGTGTCGGCAGAGGGCCTTCGATCACTATCCCCTTGGTATCTCCGCCACCTGAGCCGGCACGACATTGTATGGCACGCACCACTATGCAGTCGCAGCGCCTCCGCAGGTCCGGGCTATTTTTTGGGTTGTGGGCTCTGATCGTGGTGCAGAGCACTCTGCTGGTCCCGGTACCGGCGCAGCTAACGCATGCAGCCTCTGCCAAGTCCAACCAATTGTGGAAGCCGGCCACTGCCACTTAGTATGGCGACCACGAGGGCGACGGCAGCGACGATAAGAACTAAGAAGGCACTAAACCCACCTGCATTGTGCCCTGCTCACACCAAAACGCCATTTTTTTAAATAGAAGTTCATCAAAATCGTAGCTTTATGTGGGATTTCGCATGCATGTATATAATCATTTGCTTGAACGGTCGACAATGGCGTTACAGTGGGGTCTAATTTGAAGGTGGGGCCTGCGGGTACGGGTCGCTGGTGGACATTAAGCCGCTGAGGGCCCGGGTGGGGGCGGTGAGCCCGGTGATGTTCATGTATGGGGAGGGCTGTGGCGCCTGCTACAAGGTCCGGTGCCCTGACAGGAGCATCTGCTTCCGGCGGGCCGTCAACATCATCGTCACCGACAAGTGCCTGGGGGGTGGGTCCACTTCGACCTTAGCGGGGCCGCATTTGGCTGCATGGCTGTCTCCGGCGAGGGCGGCCAGCTCAGCGACCGAGGCGAACTCCCAGTCATGTACATGAGGTCCGTTCAGTGTCCTCTCTAGCCGATGCTTTAAGGCAAGCTCTGAGTAGGAGTGAACCCCTCTACCGTCACCAAGATCCAAAATTTCGAAACCAGGAGAGGAAAGAATCAATGAATAGGGCAACCATCATTCAATCGGGAAGGAGGGATGTAGGTAGAGTCTTCATAGTTGTAAGGGTTGCAGTTTGAGACGTCCCCGTACATCTTCCTTCTCCCGATTCCAATCTCCTCTATCCATTCCTCCGACAGTTTCTTTTTTCTAATTTATTATTACTTTTATTTTTTATGAGATAAAATGACGATTTTATTCCTGAGAAATGTCATCTGCATGGCACATCACACAATTTGGCCGGAAAATTGACTGAATGGGATAAAGTGCCTATTTTTCATAAAGGTCAGGAGGCATCTTACAAATTTTTAAAGGTTGGGGGGAAATGCTTCCTAGCCTAAAAAATCAGGGGTAAAGTGTCTTTTACTCTCAAAGAAATAACGATTTCTTTTCTTTTTTTTTTCTCACGAGATCACGAGAATTCTTCATCTTATTAGCTGAAATTACTCTTGTCTCGATCTTTGATTTGTCTTAGTTACGAAATGTTACCAAATTGTGAAAGGTTAATTTGTTAGATACGATTAATTTATTTGCTGACACCCCTTCATGTTTGTGCTGAAATAATTTGAAGGCCCATCTCATGAAATTAAAAATGGGATGCATATGCTGCGTGGCATTTCGAATCTGTGCTATAACATCGTATGACAATTGACATGATCACGACCATTTGCTCTAACCTTGCTAGATAGAATGTGATTTATTCCCATTTTTAAAAAGCTGTAATGATTTTTCAACTGTGAATACCACATGGATGCTCCGAGGCATACAACAAACAACTGCTGGAGACTCCGAGGCAAACTACAGGAAATGATCGATGAGAACAAGCTCTCCTTCAACGAGATCAGGCCACCGAAAGTCTAGGCCAATCCTCTTTCTGACCACGGCTCCAGCTCAGGCTCGACTATCAACATGATCGGTGCCTATCCAATCGGAGAGGACTAGACCAAGGAAAAATAGCTGGCCTCCCCAGGAGGCTACTACACGTGTATATATGTTGCCCGCGTGTCAACGAAGCTATGAGCCACACGGCAGATAAGGGATCTCCTCTAAAAAGGATTCAACCAAACCTCAGAAAACATAAAACTCAATATCAAAGAATGACTAAGCCACAGAGAACAAATTTAAAGTTGAAACTACTTAATTTAGCAGTAGATAGAATCCTAGACCGATTAAAGAGGAGCATGGTTCAATCCACGTCTAAATTCAATCAATAAGAGTGTCTAGGGTAGGGAATATCAACTTACAATCAAGAACTCCAATCTTAACCCTTTTCCTCTTAGACTTTGGTCACCTTAGTTCTCTCTCTCTCTTCCATTGTTCTTCTCTGTTTGTCCCGATTTCTCTCAACCAAAAACGGGGCAAAGGAAAGAAGGAAGAAAGAACAAATGAAATGGAAAAAGAATGGCGGTGGAATTGCCAAGGGCAAGAATGAAAGATACGTGGGGCCCTTTCTATAGTTTTTTTTTTTGTTATTGCTCAGCCACAAAAATTATAGTATATAATTTTACAAAAAAAAATTATAGTATATAATATACATGTATATTACATAAGCATATGTATGTATATGTGTATATATGCATGTTTTAAAAAGTAGATACCAATTCTCACAGGAAGCATGATCGACACAAATTTGCTCATCAATATCCTCAGCGACCCGAAGATGGTTGAGAAGCTAATGAAAAATTCTGCGGGGAGCTTCTCTTTGCCCAAGTCAAATCCGACAGTTTCCATGCCAGTTCCGGACATCAAAGCGCCAAAGCTGGACATGCCTCAAGCCCCCATGGAGCCAAAGCTGGACATGCCTCAAAGCTCCCTCAGGGCGAAAGCTGGACATTCCATCTTATGTGTCGGATCTGATCAAAACCCCTCATGCTCCAGGTCTGCTTCCGGTTCCTATTCCTGTTACTGCTCACGCTAATGGTCAGTTTCCATTTTCAAGATCAGCAGTCCCCTTCCCCGAGACCAACCCGATGAATCTAACCCCCGTGGTTGCTTCAATTCCCGCTCTGGTGTCCTCTGCTGAAGCTGTGAAACCACGGCCTGTGAAAGGAATCGACTACTATAAAAAGCTTATAAGGCAACATGGAGAAGAAACACAACAGGACATGGTTCAAATCAATATTTGAATAGATTACGAAATCGATGGGCGCTATCTTGGTTGAAGCCTTTCCGTAATTGTTCACTGGAAAAAGAAAATCTTTCTGTGATTCACATATCTCTATTCATCCCGAATATAAAATAAATATTATGGTATTTTTATTCATAACGAACATAAAAAGGATTGTAACATGACAATTTAGTTTATTGAGATGGTAAACGCTTCTTGAACTGAATTAGTCAAAGTTTATTGAATTTTCGGATATTAGAGTACACATTGAAAAATAATAGTAAGAGTTTATTCAATTTTCGGATATTAGAGTACACATTGAAAAAAAAAAGGAAGAAGCTCGGAGTATAGAAAAGAAAAAAGAATACAAGAACGAACCGTGGCAAATTTAATACATGGAAAAACAAATGCATGGAGCTTCTAGCCAAACCAATCTCCACAGGAGCATTCATTCTCTGACACCTCAAGATATTAATTCCCAACGATCTTTTCCCTAGCGAGGCTTTAGGTTACGCCCACTAAGTAGATTGGTATAATAAATGTGCATTTTATTTTCCTTTTCAATTAAAAAGGAGATTATAAATCTTTTAAAAAAAGATTGAAAAAAAATAAAGAAACAGGAGATGAAAATCTCTCAATTTGACTTCAATTTTTTGTTACTTTACTCCTCCAGTTCAATTTCCCATTAGAAAATGCATTTTTCGTCCAAATTATATTTATTAAAAATAATATAATTTTAAAAAATTAAAAGTTACAAAAAAAATGTGTCGTTGGGGCAGTGGGGGGCGCTTGTCGGCAGCCATCCTCCAATTGAGAGATCATCGATGACCCCAACAGGGTAGTGGTGGCTGCCAACATGGACTGCTCAAATTTTACATATTTTTCTTTTTAAACAAATCAAGGCTGAGGGAGGTGGAGGCCTCACCGGCAGCATTGCCCCTCCCAAATGGGATCTTAATGGATCCTGATTTTAGGGTTTTTGGGATCCTAATTTGGGAGGGGCAATGGCCTTATCGATGATCACCATCCCTTCCCCCCAAATCGGGTTGCCGACAAGGGCTCCCTATCGCCCCTCCCCTTTTACTATTGATGTCCTTCCTTTTTTTAATAAAAAAAACTCTTGTAATTTCTTTTTATTTTTGAAAATTATATTATTTTTCAAAATATTTTTGGACGGAAAATGTATTTTTAACGGAAGGAGGACTAAAGTGGCAAAAAAGTGAAAGGTTGAGAATGAGAACGACAAAAAAAAAGGTTTAGAACCAAAATGGCAAAAGCGGCAAAGGTTGAGGACTAAAAGCGTCTTTTTTTCCAATATTAAATTAAGAGCGGTATTTCAAGAAAAGCTTTTAACATCATAAAAACTAGAGCAAGTCCCGAGCTATGCACATAATCAAAGGCAATTTTAATTTGAAAATTAAACCAACGTGAAATGTTATAGATTATTTTCATAGACGCATTATATATATAATTTATTATCAAATGCTACATAAATTAACCTTGCCAAAATTACTGATATTGAAAAGTTAATAGAAAAATGATATATTATTTTGTAAAGAAACATAAATAAGAGAGAATGGTGGAGGATAGTAAGGACGGGATGAGAAAGGGGGAGAGAGAGAATTGTGGTAGCATTTGAGAGTTGCTAACAAAATAAGTTAAATATGCATCATCTCCCTTGAACTTTCGGTAATATAATGGTTAGCAATCAACCTTCATATTTCTTTATGGATATTTTTGGCAAAGAAAATTTAGACAAACTAACTCCCTTCTCCAATTTGTAGTAACTACGCGCTATGCGCATGTTACCAGAATAAAATAATTTCAAAGCCTCACCATGTGGCCCAATCGAGTCCTTAGGCGTGTTGGGAGCATCTCCGCAGATTATGAAAGTCTGAGTTATTAGCGTAATATTGGCAGAACCCTAGAAGAACGACGTCGCTTTTGACACAGCAAGTAGATCCAAATTCTGAGCCTGTGAATAAGCAGAATCTGGACGTAACTGTGCATGGCGCTGCATGACTCAGACTCTGTGACTGACTATCTTCTAGAATCTAAACAGTGACGACAGCGTGTCTGAATCACGACAACCTTAGAGTCTGAGCAGTCACAAAGTCATCTCTAAGCCGCGATTATTGGGTAGTTATATATCGAGAAGATAAAGATTATCCGAGGTGGACTGGATGAAAACTTTGGATAATTATCATGTGTGGATATGATTGCAGTTGAAAGCAGTTAACAAAGAGCCCACGTTCTAAAAGGATCAAAGAGTAGATTTGCAACCGCCAAGGAGGCAGAACCAACAACTTATTCAATAGACAAAGTCTCTTTAGATTTCTCAGTACATACGAGCTTTTATCCTTAGGAGGAGGAGTAATTTAGATATCCCGAGCTTGTAGTGGCATGGTGATCCCCTCAACGATTCAAGTTTACAAGTCTATGGCGGTAAGATCATATCCTCAACGATATAGTCACGACTCCATCAAACTTAGCAAACTTTTGATTGAAGGTCTTGTCCTCGTCCCACGACCATTCACTCCAAGAGTCTCAACGTGATTGCAGCCCTTCCTCATTGTCATCAGGTGACCTCTCACTTGAGTTCAAAGCCTATGCCACGATGGAAAGCATAGAGGTCATCCTCTGTAGCTTCAGTTTGAGTTATTTGTTCATCCCTTTTCGTTGTAATTCCATCATTGTATATATTACCTTCATTTAATAAAGCATCTTTCCTCATTGATTGCTGGCTTTCATTGAGTGAATCTTTTTAATACTAGTAGTCCTTCTACGGAAGGCATTACTAAAAGAATCCGCCTAGGATTTGAAAGGAAAAGAGGTAAACTAATTTTCTCTTTTTATAGAGGGATTGGAACCCACTTTTCTCCCTTCACAAAAATCCGACAATAGTTTATTGGCATCCACAGTCAGAGGTAACTTTTTAAGTTATTAAAGACATACCACCTAGAAAACATTCTCGTAATCTTAACCAGGGTGAGGGTTTCATAGATTCCCATGTACTTGATACTTCCCACATCAATGAGGAATGAAATCAAGGAGGTCATTCTCCCATGGACTTAGTCATTGAACAACAAACAGAGTTTGCAGGTGACCAACTTCAGATCGATGAAACAACTGAGACTTTGATTGTTGGTGAACCCTCTTCTTAGAAAGATACCGAAAACTTCGTGGTAGAAAAGTTAGCAGAGCTTGAGGAATTCATTAGTCGAACGAAAACTAATAGAGATACTCAGACTGAACTTATCGACGTCCTAGAGAGGTTTAGGAAAGTCTTTGATACTTCCGTACTGAACAATGTTGCTTGTTGCCACAGCGTGTAGGGAGAAATTCAAAATATGTTTAGACAACTTGATGAGAATATAAGAACTCAGACTGAAAAGATTAGGTATGATTCGAATCAAATCTTATCTGAACACGTGGAAGAAGCAACTAGGCAAGTGGCCAATCAAGCCATTGCAGGCTCTGCAAATAGAAATATATGACCATCTACATTGCATTTGCCATATTAGGCCATTACTGACTGTGTAAAAGTAGTTGGCCCTTGCCATAATTGTGTTAGTTAGCTTCAGTTGTAATATCAAGTCATAAATGTTGGCCATTCCAGTTGGCCATGTAAAAACATCCATATGTTGTGATGTACCGAGCTTCGTCTATATAATGGTAGCTCCTTCTCTGTATTGAATAAATCGAAGGCAATCAGAAAACCTTTCGAATACATTCTCTCTCAATATCTCTCTCTCTAAACCCTCTTCTTTTGGGCTAGAATTCGAACTCGATACTTATTTAAGCGGAACAAGCATGCAACCGAATATATTAAACCCATAAAAGAGGCTAGGAGTAAAAATCTCACAGTCGCTACGTGGCACTGTCCCATTGTCTATTCTGCAGAAAACATACAAAAGCGCGTCTTCGACCATTTTCGCGCTCTTCTTCTCCTCTTCCATCTTCATCAGCTATAATAAGCTGCCCCGAAGTCCGCCATTGATTAACCCCTTTGATCTCTTTCTCTCTAATAGGGACATCACCGACACCCGGGAGATCACCGACAATGTCGACTGAGTCCGAGGCCCCCAGATCCAGATCCGAGTCTGATTCCCCCGCCGCTGCCAAAGGCCCGTCGGGGCGAGCCCACAAGGTGGCCTTGATCACCGGTATCACGGGGCAGGATGGGTCATACCTGACGGAGTTCCTCCTCGGGAAGGGCTACGAGGTCGTCGGGCTGATTCGGCGGTCCTCCAACTTCAACACCCAGCGGATCAACCACATCTACATCGACCCCCACAACGTCCACAAGGCCCGCATGAAGCTCCAATACGCTGACCTGACCGACGCCTCCTCCCTCCGCCGCTGGCTCGACACCATTCAGCCCGACGAGGTCTACAACCTCGCCGCCCAGTCCCATGTCGCCGTCTCCTTCGAAATCCCCGACTACACAGCCGATGTGGTTGCCACTGGCACCCTCCGCCTCCTCGAGGCCGTCCGGTCCCACATCTCCGCCTCTGGGCGAACCCACATTAGGTAATTCACTATCCGCAGTTTGACCCCATTGACGTGGGTCCACTGCCTCGTCTCATCTAGCAATCATTCTTCGTTTCTGCTAATTGCTCTGCTTTATTCTGTCTCTGCCGATTCATCTGAGTGATCTGAATCTATTTGGGCTCAATTCTTTCCTCTGGATTGAGGATATAGTCTGTCTGTTAATTAACAATTCCAGTCAGACATACGGACTGGAAATGCAATGAAACGGAACCATATAGCATATCGGAAAATGGTCGGATCATATATGGCAATGTCTTTCTTGCTCATTTCCTTGTCTGCTCTGTAGAACTTAGAAAGTTTCAGCTACGGTTCGTGATTCTTAGTACCGTAGTTTGATAGTTAGGCAGGAGAATAGTGCCTTTGATCTAATTATTCGAGTAAATGTTTGATAATGCATGAGATTCAGGCCTTGGATTCCAAGGCATGAGACCCTTCATTCTACAGTAGATGAATCTGGGACAGATCGGGCTGCTCTCGTCTCTCTCTCTCTGTTTTTTTTCAATCTTCTGTCGGATTTTTCTTACCAAGAGTAATGCTTTTATCGTGAATTCAGATATTATCAGGCGGGCTCATCTGAGATGTTTGGGTCCACACCTCCCCCGCAGTCTGAGACCAGCCCGTTCCATCCCCGATCTCCCTATGCTGCCTCAAAGTGTGCTGCCCACTGGTACACTGTGAACTATCGAGAGGCTTACGGACTGTTTGCATGCAACGGGATCCTCTTCAACCATGAGTCACCTCGTCGAGGCGAGAACTTTGTGACCCGGAAGATAACCCGGGCTGTGGGTCGGATCAAGATTGGGCTCCAGAGCAAGCTCTTCCTCGGGAACCTCCAGGTAGGATGCTTAGAAACGATTTTGAACTATCCAGTTTTAGGGTTTTTTGGGTTTTAGAGTTTCACTGGTCCAGAAGTATCACAGTTGTTCCTCATGGATAGTTAGAATTGGACTACCTTAGAAAATGTATAGTCAATCCGATCATTCAGTAAAGTAATATGAGGGATGCTGACATATCAAAAATGGTGACATCCCACCTCCTTCGACATGTGCGCCAGCCAAATAGAAGGCCATGTTTTGTATGAAGAAACAGAACCGACTTGAAAAACTAAGACGGATTTGAGTTACAGTTTCATTCCATTTTCTTTCCATTCTAAGTTGAATATTTGCTTGCTTCAGGCCTCTCGGGACTGGGGATTCGCCGGGGACTATGTGGAGGCCATGTGGTTGATGCTCCAGCAGGAGAAACCCGACGATTATGTGGTGGCAACTGAGGAGTCCCACACCGTGGAGGAGCTCCTCGAGGTGGCCTTTGGATACGTGGGCCTCAACTGGCGGGACTACGTGGTGATCGACAAGAGGTACTTCCGGCCTGCTGAGGTGGACAACCTCAAGGGGGACTCAAGCAAGGCCAAGAAGGTCCTGGGATGGAAGCCCAAAGTCGGGTTCAAGCAGTTGGTGAAGATGATGGTGGACGAGGATATCGAGATCGCAAAGAGGGAGAAGGTGCTCGTTGATGCTGGTTATATGGACGCACAGCAGCAGCCCTGATGGTTCTTTCCGTTCTAAGTTAAGCTTTTGGTTTGTTCGTTCTTTCGGGGGCTGGGCCAGGGTAAGTTTAATAGGGCAAGTCGGGTGGGCCACAGAATTTTATTATAGTTTCCGTGAGATGAGTATAGCTTGCAAGGGAATATGATGGGATTATCGGGTATTGTTTGCTGGTGTTAGTCCTTGGTCTTGTGTTATCTGTTTTGTTTGACTTCACTGTAATAAATTCCAATTCATTTAATTTCCGTCAATGAGAATATAAGAGATGATCCCATCTGTTCCTCACTTCGTTTGATAAACGGACAGTTATTTATTTATTTATTGGGAATTGGACAAAGAAAATGAGCATCTTTTTCTATATATATATATATATAACATTATGGAAAAGAAAATGTTGGAATATTATGGTGGCATTTGGTAACGGAGCGGAGTATGATTTTACTTAATTCCACGGGATGAAAACAAAAGTAGTCGAAAAATTTTATTATTATAAATTAATTGTAATAGTGGTTAAAAAAATATGTGCGATAATTTATCATTAAATTGAAGAAAAAAATTTAAAAAAATGTAATAATTGCATTATTGAATTAAGAGAAAAGTAAATTATAGTTAAGTAGAGTATGATTTAACTCCATTGCATAAGAAAACTTCATTGTTGGCAATTACTTTCAAATCTATTTTAATGTTTCAATTGTTGCAAAAATAGGCTTATAACATGTAATTTTTGCTAATATGGTATTACTGATTTTAGTCAACTTTTACTCTCTCTTTTTTGGCATTTTAATGGCTTAAAATTGCATAAATCTAATGAAAATGTTAAAACTACTAATATTTTAGTAATTTGAAAAAAATTAATTGTCCATTATATCAAATGTAGAGTATCATGTTGATCACTACTGTCTAATTGAATTTTCGGAAAGGTCGTTAAAGATGTTTGCGGCCTCAATAGAGACAAAAAAAAAAGGGCCAGAAATGTCAGATGCGAACCATTATAAACTTCAAAGACTTCAATTTGAAAAATATGAATCGAGAAAAGCAAAAGGAAAAACATTGCCGATAGTCCAGTTTTATCAAACATTTAAAACGTTACAACCAGAGATAGATATATCGGTAAAAAAAATGATTGAAACTGATTGCAAACACTCTGTCTTTTTGCACAATTAAGTTATCAACCCTTCATAAAACTTATTTATGATGAAAATTATGCTATGTTTATTCAAAAAAAAAAGAAACCAGGGAAACAGCAATGTGAAGGAAATTATTTTTGGGGCATGGTTCTTTTGGCATGAAATATGTTTAATTGCAGATTTGAATAGGGAATGAGTACTCCTACTGGAACCACAAAGATGTTCAACCCTAATCAACTGTAAGACCTACTTGTAGTTTGGTATGATACAAAATCAAACACACATTTAATTAATCGACATGAGAACCATAATCTTATAAGTCAGACCCGCCTTGCCGGGTGCAAGAATCGAACATTCAAACAATTACATGAGAGGTTTGGCTTTTATCCAACAGAAGCTCTCCTGGCCTAACTATACAGACAATAGTCCATACACCAGAACTTGAAGACAAAGTTCTATCTACGACCCAAAAAAAAAAAAACAGTGGAAGTCATTCAAGTCAATCTTGTTTGGGCTCTGAGGAAGGTGAATTCCTATCATGAACTCTCTGAACTGAACTGGCATTATGACTAATCTCCAAGTTGGCTGCAAACGGAGTTATTGATGAACGGAGAGATTCGGGACGTTCCGAGGCTATTCTCTTGCACAAAGCATCACAATTACTAATAACTTCGGTCAGCCGCCCTTTGAGTTCCCCGATCTCAACCTGCAATGCATGAACTGTACACATTCGTGAAGGACAGAACATGGAACGATGAAGCTCTGCGATTGCAACTCATTAAAGTGTGTTTCATAATGGTCAGGTTAAGAGCTTTTCATCAAAAGGATCATGAAAATTAAGCTGCTGACAAGAAAGTCAAATTGTTACGGCAAGAACCCCTACTCTTCCCTTCAGAACCAACTGCACTGCAAAATAAACAGTATCCTGCCCTGCAATCTCTTAACATGGTCTCGGTCATCAAGAATACTACGACATGGAGAATCATCTCATAGTATCTATACTGAGGCAGAAAAGAGGGTGCGTATTGAAATTGCAGATGACATCTTCACATAATTAATAAACTAGTCACAAGGGCTTCACGGTACTTATTTGCTAAGGTTGTCAATTCATGTCAGAGATCATACATGATTAATCAGTTGGCCCAAGGTTAGATTTTTCTATACATTGCATAATCAAACCCGACCTCCATTATAAAAGGCAAAGGGAGGAGTGAAACAGGAAAAAGAAAAAGAAAAAGAAAAAGAAGAAGAGCTTTAAGCTTGATTGTCAAGCTCTAGTTGGCTGAAGAATTGAAGATGTGAGTTGATTGTTACATTTACCCTCCTAATATTGCTGTTCCAAGTTCTAACTTCCTAAATAAAATGTTGTCTATAGTACAGTTCAAATTTGTTCAGTTAAAATTGTGTATTGATTATTGACCACCGGAAAAGGCAGCAATTCTTCATGTGCTAGCCCTCATAAATTTCAAATTGTCTGTGCCATAAAACGATTTGAACTTGCGACATGCTTGCATTTAAAAAGATGATCCGAACATTCAGACCAAAAACAGCAAGTAGAATAAACCAACCAATTATGTAAAGCTATGTTCTACCTTCTGATAAATGTTGTGAAGTTGTCTTCTTTTTGACGGATAATGCATCTGCAAGTTCTATCTTGTTTTCTATATCTTCCCGCAGATCGCAAACAATCTAGGTCAAACATTTCAGCTTTCTGGTCCAGTAGTTTACCAAAAACCATCTGATATAGACGCATCCTATAATGGAAGAAACCTCACAAACAATTGAAAAATCTGCAGAAAACACAAACACAAGATATCCTTGTAGCTTCTCCTTCCATGACCAAGGCCATAATATAACGACTTTGTGTAGTTTAAGAGGCAATTGCTGGTCAAAAAGTCAGATTCAACATTAATAGTACAGTGCTACAGACAGTCAAACCCGTTTCTTACTGATCTTTTGTGCCTTGTCCTCCTGCCAATCTCGGAACATAGAAAATAGCTCCAACAACAGCTTTGGGTTGACAGTACCTAAATTACCGTTAATACAAATTTCTGGTTAGGCGGTTGGACCTTCACCATCGGCAGATGCCATATAATATACTAAAGATGTTGTTTGGAGAAAAACTCCAAAATAAATACTCTTATGTTGCTGCCGGGGGGGGACCACAACCAAGGAAGCATAACGTAGAAAATTTTGCCCATAAGGCTATAGAAGCATACACTTTCACCCATGAAGGGGAAGGGTGACACAACATGGGAAACACTTGTGGAAACTACTTCACTTTCTCCCCCGATTCATCTAAAATTGTCTAAGCAACAGATGGAAAAAGAACTGCATGGAGGTAACTTTCCAAACTGTAAGAAATGTAGCAAATTTGCTGTTTTGGCCGAAGAATCCCTCAGTTTCTTAACCAAGTTGATTGAGTCACATACACATACCTAAAAGATATACCTGATCATTCTCCGATATGCCCATCCAACTCTCAGGTGCCATAAATTACATTTTTTTTTTTGAGTGGTGGCGCGAGAAAGTTACGGACATGAGTGATATATTCAAGCCTTATTATTCAAACACCATAGCCTTCGCTACAACTTGACTTCATATATAAACACACAAACATATAGCATCGGCTTTTAAGTATCTGCATTCATTACCCAAAAGATTAAGTTTGCAGTCACCAAACTCATAATCAGGTTTTAATCATAATTTGTATTGCTACCCATTTCAAAAGCCTTGGTTGTATTTCAATTGACACCTAACTGGGGATTCCCAACTGATTCAGTAGTATTTCTAGTATCCTAGTTTACAAAGTCAAGTAGGCAATGATCCAATTGAGATGACTCTCATGTTTGTGGAAATAAGAGGAGGAGTGTACAGACCTGAATGTGCTCTCGTCGGGGCCCGCATGCGTGCGCCTTTGCGCGCGGTTTGGGAATGTCTACTTTCCTGGGGATGAGTGACGAACACACGTGAGAAGGAGTCGCCACCTATCATTTTACGATCCAAAGGTCAAGGGCCGATAGGTTACTGGGTCTAGAGGTAAATGATACACCTAATTTTGCTAAGGTACTGGTCGTTGCGGAACCAAAAATCCGAGTTCGGGGTTCATGTTACGTGCAGGCCTATATCCCACATGCCATTTCGGTACTCTAACTCGCTAGGCTTGTCGTTTTATTTATTTACCGCGTGGATTAAGCTGCACTCGACTTACACGTTTTGACACCGAAAATTCGATGAACTAAAAGATACAGATTGAGAAGCTGAGAGAAAGGTAAACCCCGTACGTCGAGGAATCGGTTCACCCTCCTCGCGTTACAATTCATTAGACCATGATGGTCGATTTACCGTGCGAACCAAAACCGCGAAAACTCGAGTTTACTTTCCTCCGGGCAAGCATTGGACCGACTCGATTAGTTCAACTTTTCGACCATTCACTCGCCGACCGGGATTCTTACAAAAACGAACATACAAATTAAATGCCCTTACAATGTGCTCTCGAAATAATAAATACAAATTACAAATGGTTGAATCACAGTCAGTTTGCACTCGGTTATTATTCCGTTCAGACACACCTTGAGTTTAAGAAAAAGACCAAAAACTGAATTCAACTGCGCGCTCAGTGAATGGGACGATGGATCCAGTGATCGATGGTTAGGGCGTTGGACCCCAAAGTGCAATGCGACCTATAGGTCGGGCTCGACCCGCATGGACAAGCAACGTGCATGATGTAATATGGAAATTGCATAAAAATGAAATCTTGTAAGTAAATCATGCTTGAAACACCTAGTAACTCCCTAAATACAACAAAAATGTAAAAGTCCTAACTCCTCTAAGTCGGGAATGGTTATACCTAGTCCCGAGATGCGGGATGGGACCGCAAAAGTCAGGTTAGACCACTGCTAGATCAAGTTTCGGGCTGTTTTGGCTTGAACAGACGTGAATGGAAGCTACAGACCCAACTAGAGCTGTTTCGACCTGACTGGACACCTGAGAGAAAATGAGTCGGTTCAGACAGCTCAGACGGCTTCTCGGAGAGTACTCAACTGTTCCGGAAAGCCAAGAGGATGCTTAACGTCCCTGTGGTTTCGGGAGGAGTGCACGAGTAGATTTTACGAAAATCAAGACCAAAGTCGGTTAGTAAGTAGAAAAATAGACCCAACTGGGCCAGAGCAGACCCAATTAGCAGTCCGGAAAGAAACTGCTCTCCTGGAGGCTCTCGATGGTATTTTGCTGTAAGGTCGGTGGCTCCCGACTCCTAAGAGACCTCCAAAGGTGGCTGTGTGGTCGTTTGGCGAGAAGAGCTTCGAGTTGACCCGTATAACCCTGCAAAGATCAAACAAAACAGAGCACGCCCAGGAACAGACCCGATTGGCAAGTTTCGGGTCGAACGTCATAACGGTGGCTCCTGATGAAATTTTGATGCAAGGTCAGTAGCTCCAGACTTCTAAAAGACCCCCGGAGGTGACCATGGTAGTCGTTTGAAGAAAAGAGTCTCGGGTCGACCCGATCTATAAGGAAAATCGCAAGTGAGCCAGAAAATTCGACACGATTGGATAGTTAGGTTGTTTCTCCTTGCTGGGTCAAAACTAGCGGGTTTTTTGGGATCTCTCGACTCCTAGACACCCTTAGGTCATGTATGGAGGTGGTTGATGGGTTTTGACAACTTAAACCGAACCGTAAGGCTAGGAAACCTGGGTTGAAAAATTTGACCCAAAATGGCCAAAAAACAGTTCGGTTCTATGGTGGGCCGGTTCTATGGCTTAGAGGCTTCAAAATTAAAATCTAACTTCTGAAATGGATTGAGAGGGTCGAAAACATATGGGATATGAAGTTTGGTCAAGTTTGGATTTAAGCTGGGATGGTGATCACCGTGATTCCGACTTAAATTCTGGAGGGTTTTGCTTGGTTTTTGGGTGTTGAATGCTTGCTGCGATTTTCTGAGGTTGAGAGCATTTGTTTGAGTGAGAAATGCTAGAGAGATGATGCTTGAAGGTGTGTGATTAAGTAATGATATTTGGGTAATATATAGGCAAAGGTTAAGTGCAATTAAGGGCAAGGATTAGGGGAATCTGAATTTGCTAATGAGGATGGGGATGAAGACTTCTTCAAAATACATTAATGAAGAAGGGATGGGTGCATTGATGAAGATGGAGTGTTGAAGTAAGATTGTAGGCTTGATATTTTAGGGGAAGATAAGGCAAGTTGCTTGGAGGAAGAAACCAAAGGAGGAGGGCGGTCTGGGCAAAGGGGCGGCTGCCCAAGGGCAGCCCATGGGTCCCACGGGTCATGAGGGAAGTTCGGGACGAAATTCGAATCTCGATTGATCGCGTGTTCAAGGTTCGTAGCTCAAACGAACATCGAATTGTCATTGTGCGCGCAAAAACAATTCAAATGAGCCTAAAGTCATCCATTTTGCCCAAAAAAATGCTCGTGTGATTTTTACACTCGGAAGTCGGTTTTGCTCATTTTAAACGATCAAAGCAAAGTTAGCCGTTTCTGAATGCGCATCTCATGTCTCCATTCCGCGCTGGTCATTTTGACGTGCATTGTCAATTAGACCAAATAATTGACCAATAAGCTGATATTGCCAATGTGAAGCCAGAGATGTCCTAGGGGTTCGAAGTCGGATTTCTCAGAATGTTTTCTGAGTTGCTTGGGCGAGCCGGAGATCGTTGCGATCTCTGTTTGTTGAGAACATATCTCGAAGGATTGAAAAAACTGCATCTGAAACCCTAAAACACTGTTTTGAGGGCCTAGGTGGATTGTGCAATTCCGTCTGAGGATTTCACACTGAGCCTTAAGATGAGTAGCATTGTGTTGGCCAATCATCTGACATCAAGTTTCCATGAAAATGACCTCCGGTTATGAATTTCTATTAAAAATGGTCTTTTCTACTCTTCGGAGGTCATTCAGGAAACTTAAAGGTATTTTGCAGTCTGATTTGTCCAATTGCGTCTATCCACTATAGTTTTCAGGGCAATGCATGGCTAACTTCGTTTGCCGATGTTCTGTTAGACCAGTCTCCGGATATGGTTTTCCGTTGAAAAGTATGCTTGTTCTGTCACTCGGGAGTCATTCGAGGAGTTTGTATAACTTCCGAGAGATAATCTGAAGCAATGATCATGCTCTGTATAATTGCTGGGTATGACTGTATCTGACATCGGGTATTAACTTTTCTTGGATGAATCGGCGTTTTTGGACTTCTATTGAAAAATTATTAGTATTCAAAAAATTGCTCTGTATAGAGCAGATGATCTGCGAAATGTGTTTGAAGACACTTTTCATACGTTTGGCACTACAAGGGATTTTTTGAGTCCAATATTGACTTATCTTCTGATGGTCGAGCGAACCAGCGAAAAATAGCACTGTATGTGTTGTATTTTGAAAACACCTATTTGGATGCTGTCTAGGCTCTCTGTTTGCTCTGTGTATCACTGAATGATTCTGTAAGTTCTTATGTCATGTGCTTGAATCATCTGCTTGTCTCTATTGACTTGAGAATGAATAGTAATTTGCTACTCTGTCGAGCACTCTCATGTATCGATGCTCAAGTCATGATTCAAATTGTTGTTGATGGACATCGTATGAACTGGTGCGTTAAAATGGGATGCTGGCAATCGCGAATAGTTTTTAAGATATTTGTACCGAATTACACTGTCACTTATGTTCTTAACTCCTAAGAATGAAACATTCATTAAATATCTCCTGACTTATTCTTATGAACAAATACAATATATGAATAATAGAATAATATTATTATCATAAATAGGAATTATCCAAAATACACATATCGGTTTTAGGGCATATCACTAACAAATACAACAAATTTACAGCATATTTATAGTTGCAACATATCTTTTTTAATATTTGGATCCATAGTTTAGGTAAATTACACAATTTAAAATCCAAAACTATAATTATATTCAAAAAATTAAGTATTGAAATTTTACATTTGTGCAAACGTTCAATAAAATTTTGTAGAAGAATTATATGTGCATCACTCGGGCGAAAAGGGACTAGCCTATATATAATATATAATGGCAAGATGATGGGGAGGATTAACTTCAACACTCAAAATTTATCAAAAACTCCACTCCTCAGTTCTTCATTGTCTGATCCCTCACAAAGTGCCAAGACATTAGTTAAGTATTTTTATTTATTACATGATTGACGTTATTAACCAATGAAATTAATTAAATCATGAAAATCCTGAAAAAACATTAATAAATATTTAATCTAGGCGCAATTCAACAAAACTATTATGCAATAACCTATATAAAATTTAATATAAAATAATTTAAAACATTTATTAGAATCAACCAATTTGCTTAAAAATTGTACCTTGACTTTTTGGTCAAAATACAAGTTAAAATTTAAAACTAAAGAATGAAAAATTTTAAGAACGAATTTTGGTTTAGATGATGAAAAATAATTATATTTGAAAATAAAAATCTTTATAAAATAATTCATTATGTTATTTATTATTAACAATATTGAAAATAAAAACAAAAATAAAATCAATTCTGGTAAATAATCAATCCATTTTTATGTATTTCACTAGCCTTAAAAAATAGGCATTAATCTGACGAAAATAATATTTCTTCAATAAAATAATTAAATAAGAATATTAATAAATGGCATGAAAAGACAAATTGTTGCAGAATTATTTGAAAATAAATGCATCAATTCTGGTTTTTCAAATCAAAATACCTTAATGAAAATATCATCCAGACCATACAATTAATGTATGCAATAACAAACTGCGTAATTCTAATAAAAGTAATAAGTAAATTTTAATTAATTTTAATTGAAATTTTAAATTCTAGAAGTGATTTATTATGTCTAGAAAATGTAAAATAAAGTCAGAATAACGAAATGTCTTTAGCTTTTATTTTAAAAACTAAAGTGTTCTTTTAGAAACCATAAAGAATGAATATCCTTTTGTTAAAATAACTTTACTAATTTGATTTTATAATTCTATTTCGTAAAATGCATAAATTTAGTATTACTTTCATACCTTCATATAAATAATGCACTTTAGTAGTTGGCGAGAAACAGTCTTTTCGTAAGAATAACTGAAGAATTTTGTATATTAAGAGGTGATTTAAAAATTATAAAGAGTAAATTCTATAATGATATATAAATTACTTATAAATAAGAACAAATTGTATTAAATAATTAAATATAATAATTTCTGTTATGAATAATAATTCCGCGCTATGCACGATAGAGTAGTTGGCTAGTTTGATATAATATATATATATATATATATGTATATAAGTGCTTGAAAAGTATCACCAAAATGTAATAGCAACAATTTAGTTTTTTTCATTCTTGTGGGATCGGGATGGGATTTAGATACAAAAAGAAGACAGAGAGGGAAAAAAAAAAAGGAACAACAAGAATTTTACGTGGAAAATCCATACATTCGTGATAGTTGAACTCATGATTTATTAGTTTCAGAATCAGTAGCAATGTGATGTCATTGCACCAAATTTAATTTCTCATCAAAATGCATATTACTTTTAATATATTGACAAAGGTAATATTAAAGTTCACTATCCTCATGCACAACGTAGTATTAACTATTATTCGCTCTTTAGGTAGATGAAATTAGTATGAAGTGTTATTATTCGTATTGGCGATTTAAAAAGTATTTTAAAATATTTTAAAAAATATTTTTGCATATTACAAAATGTTGATTCTTTGGTATCAAATAGAACATTATATGTACTATGTGAAACAATTTTTTGTTGAAGGAGAGGGAAAAAAATAAGTTGTTTGAAGGGTTGAAAAGGGATCAGCTTTTAGAATCAGTATGATGTGATTGAAGAAGAAATTGTATGAAAGGGTTAAATTTATCAATTATTTGATATCATTACATATTATTTTTTACACACTTATACAGTTTATATTTACCCCAACCGTTGGTTATCATAATAAAAGACAAAATTATATAGATCAATAATATAAAATCAAAATATAACTCGAAAGTGAGGGAGAGTATATAGTGACGCTCGATTAACTTATTAGTTAATAATTAGTTAATCCATGCCCTTTTTTAACTGGCGGTAGTATATAAAGGTAACCAAGCTATTTAATAGTAATAGGGCATGCACGGGCCTGGCCAGGTCAGGCCTGAACCTAGGCGTCCCTCCAAGTCTAGTCCAATTATTGACGGCCCTAAAAATTTTTAGCCAGGCCTGCCTAGGAAGGCCTGATAGTCAGCGAGTTTTTGGCTTTGTTTTTTGAAGCTGAGAGTTCTTGAAAGAGTTAAATAACATCTGCTAATGACAATATGACACATTATCACAGTAGCTTTTCATTTCAAAGATATACTATTGGCAACAAGCTTTGGAGAAATGACATCGATCATTAATGCTTCGAACTATTGGGAGGGAAGCTGAGGGTAGCAGGTTATTGATCATCAAAATTCAAAATTCCCAAAATTACAACTCAACCTAATGTGTAGGGGTAAATTGCCTTCACTCGAATTTTAAGAGGGCGTGTCGATGCATAATCGACAAGACCCACTCTGCTACCTCTTAAACCAAAGTCATCAATACCTTATCGACAAAGCTTTGCGCAAAAAATTAATTCCCCCCAAATCCCATCAGTCAATTGTAATATATAAAACCGAAACGTGAGATGTGATTGCATCACCTTACCCAAGTTCTGCAGCTATTACCTCGTGATTGATCGTCTTTTGGCTGCTCGGATGATTAATATCATTGACGAAAAGTTCTCAAATATTTAATAATTATTTAAATAGAAAAAGTTCTCAATCAGCAAATAAATATTAAATATTTTCTTAAAAATGAAAAAATTTATAATTACCAAATAAATATTAAAATAGTTGTCTTAGAAAATCAAAAGTTTCTCCACAAATATTAAGTAAATTAAATTTTATTAATTATTTACAACATGCACACCTGCGCCGAGTTCTAGTAATTTTCATCGGAAGATTAATTGCAGGAACGTATTAATTTAAATATGTAAATTATATATGTTCATTTCTTCATACTATATTATACATATAAACAACACACATAAAAGCCAATGATTCATCTGCTTTAGTAGATTCTTTTTTCTTTTTTCTTTTTTTTTTTGTTGAAAGTATGGCTTTGGTAGATTCAAAGAGTTGATATGTATTTATCAAAAAAAAAGGAGCTGATATCCATGGGAATAAGGTAAATAAAATATGAATACGTTTTTAATTAATCTTTTAGCTTATTCCCTTCTTTTAAACAGGTGTGCTAAGTTAATTAGGTCAACACAAGCGGTTTATTTTCTTTTTTTAAGAATTTATATTTAATGATTGGGTTATATGCGATGGATAGTGCGCACTGAAGGACAGAAAAAAGATTAGCGTTTCCTTTTTTTCTTTTCTTTTTTTTCCCTGAGGTGAGAGACAGCACACCTTGCAAAAGGAAAGGAAACTAATTCTAAGCCCAAGTTTGGTTTGGTTTTATTCTTTCATTATTAATTAGTTTAGTTTAATGGAAATTGTCTATTGTTATTTTATAGAGATTCTTGATGATCATCAGGTAATGACCTTAATTTCTAGAAGAATTTGATCTCAAATGACATAATAAGGCTTTGCTTTGATTTGATAATATTTGCGAGATAATAAAATGTTGTGTATCCTCCAATTTGGAGGAAATGATGCTCAAATTGTGTTGCGCTTTTATCGGCCTTTAATAGGTCCAAGGACTCACTTTTGTTAGGGTTTATTTTGAGAACATTGGCTGATTTGTAGAAGAGAACAGAACAGAAAAACAGCACCAACACAATTTGTTGGGATGGTTTCTCTCCTATATGAAGAATGACGAGTGTAGATGTTGGAGATAGTCCCACATGGAAAAGTTGAGAGAAAATCTACAGGTTTATAAAAGACAAAGGTCTAGCAACCCATTGACTTAAGCTTTTGGATTGCGGATGGGCCCGAGTTTAAAGTAGACCTGTGAATTTTACCTAACAAGTGGTATCAGAGCCCAAGGTAACGATTTTAGGGAAGTGCACGCGCTATGCGTGGAAACCCACACCACACCAAGGCCCGAGTGTGGAACTCGTGACTAGTGAATGGCCTAACAATTGGTATCCGAGTCCGGAAGTGGAAGCCGGGCTCGAAGTTCTCCACATAGTCGAGAAGGGAGAGAATTGTTGTGATGGTTTCTCTCATATATGGAGAATGACGAGTGTAGGTATTAGAGATAGTTCCGCATGAAAAAGTTGAGAGGAAATCTACAAGTTTATAAGAGACAAGGGTCTAGCAACCCATTGACTTAAGCTTTTGGGTTGCGGATGGGTCCGAGTCCAAAGTAGGCCTATGAATTTTACCTAACATAAAATCCTTCGGAAAAATCAGCTCTCGAAGAAATTTCGCGGTTGAAAAACCCACTTTAACCCTTTTTTTCTTTTTCTCTTTTTTTCCTTCCGAGGTTTTCCAGCAATTCTTTCATGCTGAAGCTTTGATTCACCATCTCTAACCGAAAATTGAGCGTGATAATTATTTTTCAGATGATCTAATATAGCATATTATGTCTATTTTCACTACCGGTAATTGCAGTCATTTTGTTATATGAAAGGAGGCTTAAGAAAAAATTTCATATCGAATTCATTAAAATGGCTCCCAGACCACCTTTTTCCAGGTATCTTTTCTATTAAATATAGAATAAATTACACAGCATAACCCAAGACTTGATGATTTTCTTAAATCTAACATTTTTTAAAAATTATCTAAGAATGCTTGACGTTTTATTTCCGTTTTAATTCTAGTCCACCATCAATTTTTTCCTCCAACATTGACAGAAAATCGAATGTGTTTTTTTTATTTGTTTGATTGAAAAAACTAAATAAAAAAAGAAAAAAATATCTACCCTCGATCCTCATAAGGAGTGGTGGCCTCACTGGCGGCCACCATATCCCTGGATGAGGTTATCAGCAAGCTCAAATCTCATCTCCAAGGTGATGGCCGACGGCGAAGCCATCAGGCCCCGAATTTGGCCGAGATTCCAAGATCTCAAGCTCCTCCAAATTTGCGATGTTGTGGCTTCTTCAACAGCCACCACCCCATTGGATGAGGTCTCCGGCAAGTTCTGGGTTCATCAATGATCTCATCTCGGAGTTAATGGCAGTCGGTGAATCAACCACCCCCGGATTTGGCCGAGATTGAGATTTTAAGTTCGCCGATGGCCTCACCTAGGGAGTGCTTGCCATTGATGAGAGCACCACCCCTCGAATTCGCCAGGGGTAGGTGCTTTGCCAAGTGTGGTAGCCTCACAGGCAACCACCTCCCCAAGATGAGGTCGCCAACAAGTTATTTGTGGTAGTGGGTGGCTTTTATTTTTAATTTTTTATATTTTCTAATTAAATATATAAAAATATCTTTTTATTAAAGTGGATCCCACAAAAAATCTCACATCAGATTTTCCATTAATTTTGGATTGAAAAAAATAAAAGGTGGGCTAAATTGAAACAAAAACGAAACGTCAAGCATTCTGAGATGATTTTTAAAAGATGTGTTATTTTTTAGAAAGCTGTTAAATGTTGAGCTATATGGTGTAATTTATCCTTAAATATATATATATATATATATGTATGTATGACTATTAGTTGTTTAACTTTTTATTGGAAATTCTTTGTTTACTCGGTATTTAATTTAATTTAATTGGTTATACTATAAATGCTAAAGCACGAGACGTGGGAGCTGTATTTGCTCTTAACTCATGGGTGAGTGTAATGGGTAACGTGCGAGCTCCATTTGCTAACTCTCAGTTCATGGTTGAGTGTCTTTTCAGCTTCTCATATAATTTTTTTTTTTTGAAAAGAGATTCATCTATTCATATATGTTGTCGTATTTTGGTGAAGGGAGAAAAACGGTTTCCAATCCCTTTATAAAGAGAAAACTGGAAAACATCTTTTTCTTTCAAATCTTAGGTGGATTCTTTTTGTAATATCTTCCTTAGAAGGACTATTTATATTAAAGAGATTCATTCAATGAAAGCAGACCATCAATGAGGAAAGATGCTTCATTAAATGAAGAAGATGTATACAATGATGGAATTGCAATACAAAAAAAGAGGGATAAATAACTCAAATCAAAATTACAGAGGACATACACTGCTTTCCATCAAGGCGGGTAGTTTAGGTCTGAACTCAAGTGTGAGGTCGCTTGTAGACGAAGTCGAAAGAATCCAACCACGTTGAGACGCTCTGAACGAATGGCCATGGGATAAGGGCGAGACCTTCTATAAACAAGCTAATAGAGTCATGACTGTGTCATTGAGGATATAATCCTGCCGCTACAGACTTGTGAACTTGAATCGTTGAGGAGAGCACCATGCCGCTACAAGCTCGGGATATATAAATTACTCATACTTCTAAGGATAAAAGCTCATATGAGCTGTGAAATCCATAGATATTCAGTCTGTTGAATAAGTTATTGGTGTCGAAATCCTGAAGGATCTTCCGATATTAGATTTTCCTCATACCTTGGCGGTTACAATCCCCTCTTTGATCCTTTGAGAAAGTGGGCTTCTTGTTATCCAATTGTTTTTAACCGCCATCTTATCCCCATGTGATGATAATCCAAAGCTTTGACCTAATCCACTTTGGATGAGCTTTTATCTTCTTGATTTGTAACTGCCCAGTAATCATGATTCAGAGATGACGTTGTGACTACCCAGATTCTGAGGCAACTATAATTCAGATACAACGTCATCATCGTTCAAATTCTAGAAGCCAGTCAGTCATAGAATATGAGTCATACACTGCCATGCATAGTTACGTTCATATTCTGTCTATTCACAGGTTTAGAATATGAATATGTTTACTGTGTCAGAAGCGACGTCGTTCTTTTGGGATTCCATCAATATTATGCCAATAACCCAAACCTTTGTAAATTACAGAAACTCCCCCGACGTGTCTAATGATCCGATTGGGCCACGTGGCGAGGCTATGAAAACTATTTTATTCTAGTAACAATCTAATTTTATCGTTTATATTTTATTTTGATAAAGAAGCTTTTAAGTTGATTAAAATGTCCTTGCCCACTATTATTATATGTCATGCTCACCCTACTACCATATAAATGCATTAAGAACTCATCCTCTTCAATTCTTGGAATTTGTCTAATTCTTTCATTTCTTTATGGACCTATAATATATAAATATATATACATATATATAACCAAAAGAAAAACTAATATGTAATATGGTACAAGCCCGAGACCAGGAACCAGGACCACAAAGCCCTTCCTTCCGGCAGAAATTGATCTTCTTTCTTAGAAGCAGCAAAGGATTGTTATATTCAAATATGTATTGGTCAGTTTCTTAATTAGGCCATCATTTGTTGATTCAAAGATCATCACTTATTGACTTACAAAATATCCTTCCTAAGCTAAATATTTTTCATAAGCTAAAGAACGAAATGCAGGAACGCCCACCTCTCTAGATTCTCTCTATTTTTGAATATTTCAATCTTGATAGAAATGTAACAATTAATTTTTTATGGATAAATTATAAACTTTTTTTATATTGAAAAGTGCGAATAAACATATTTTTTCTATAAAACTAGAAAGTTTTTGTGTTTTTTCAATAGATATTAACATTTTTTTTATAAAATATAACGTTTTCTCAAGAAATCAAATAATTTCTTCACACATATATATATCAAATAATTATATTTTGTTAGTTTTTCTATTCGCCCGCGCAGCGCAGGGGACTATACCTAGTTTAATTTACGGTAATACTATACTCACAAATATATATTATAAAAAAAAAAGGATATTGAAGGGGGAAAATAAGGAAACATCTTCCAGCTCAATCATTCTCTCCATATACAGATCTGAAACGTGAGACTATTTCCAACAAAAACATAGCATAATAAACAGCATCAAATTAAGCATGTGATTCTCACAGAACAAGCCCAAGAATACGATCCAATTCCACATATACAACATGGCTAATTCTTATATTTCAACAAGGAATATATTTGCCCCCTATATATCAGTCTTTTTTTTATTTTATTTGGTGACATGACCTAAATATCTTAGTTTAATAGTTCTTCTGCATCATCCAATTTTCTTGAACTGGCCAGTCTTTTTCTCTCAGATTTGGAATTTATTCACCTGCGTATACCTAATCTAGCAGGGATTTATGCTACGAAAATTACATCACCAAATTATTCCGGCCCCCACTCTCGTGATGCAGCTCGATTTTAACAAGTCCAGGTATGCTGGTCGCATCATATTCTCATTCCATTATCCATTATCGGATAGCTATAGCATTTATATCTGGAGATGGTTTCGTGGGCAATAATCTTGAAGCCTAATGGGTCTAATCAGACTCATAAAAGTGATGTTAAAGTCACTCTTTTCTTCTTCTTTTTTTAATTTCAAAGAAAGTTATTGGCATAATATAGAGGAATAACAAGTTAAGAGAATAGATAGTTCTTATGGCAATTATCGAATCTAAGTACCTCTTGAATAATAACATCTTGAAAGTATATGCCGCTGCATTGCATTCATTTTCTCAATGTTAAAGTGTTAAAATGCAATTATTCAACTATTTGACAAAAAAAATCATATCAATTTACGCAGAAAGAACAAGACTTGGCTCTATGGGTCCCTTCAACAATGAAGTTCACTACAATCGATCAGACAGAGTGGCTAGTCCAGTTCAATTTAAACTATGACAACAATTTATCTGTTAATTAGAACTTTGAAATTAAATGAAATCAAATAAAAAATCAAGATTTTATAGTAAGCTCATGAATAGAAGTAAGAAAACTGGTATAAAAATGAGAAAATTCATGATCGTTATAGCAACTATGACAATAATTTATCCTCTAATTAGTACTTCAAAAATAGATGAAATCAGATAAAAAAATCAAAATTTTATAATAAGCTCATGAATAGAAAATGCCATAAAAATAAGAAAATTCACGATCTGTATAGCTTTAGTCCATAGTGGACCAGTTTGGTTCGAATCTTGATTGGTCAGGAACCGTTAGACTTTTAGATCTCGAATGGTAGACACCGAAAGGAAAGAAAGGGAAATGCTTTTTCAATGAGAAAAATTTCCATTGCTTGGGATGATAATTTAACATAAAAGAAAAAAAAAACATTTACAGAACCCTTGACTCTGCAAGAAAAACATTATCGGACTTAATACTAATTAATATCCCACCCGAAATCTTTTGGGGAATTTACATGACAGAATACTACTCCTCGCCCCTTAGGAACCTCTGCTGCCGAGCAATGAAAGCCTCAATGGTTTGCCGAAATTCATCGTTGCTCATAGAGTCCTCCGGGAACGGACCTTCAATCGAAAGTTTCTCGCTGAATTGGAACCTTTTCACACACTTTTCTGTGACTGATCGCTTCAGTTCACGTTTCGGCTTCTCATTCTGCCTGTGAAGGATTTTATCCGACTGGCTCCTCCTGTAAGCAGCAGTCTTTGTCGCCTCTGAATAGCTGGAACCATTGACATCTTTGGACGGGACAACTTTCTCGAATATGACTTGCTTGTCCTGGTAGTCCGAATCCCTGAGTTTCAGAATTGTACCATGATTCAAGCGTTCGCTCTTGCCAATGAATTCATCGTAAAAGTCATTCTTAGAGCCAGTGTCTTTGCCCGAGAATCGCCCTGACTTTGCCAAGAGAGTGATGACTATCACATTCCCGAGCACAAAGATGAAACAGGGGCTCAAAACCGCGAGCTTCAAGTCCGTGAAGTACTTGCCGGAGCTTTTGACAGCTTCAGGGAGTTGAGTGGAGAACCTCGACAACAACACCAACACGACAAACAGCTCCATCACCCGGAACAAGTTCGCGATCTTCTTCAGATGGAACAAAAAGTTCTTATCACTTTTCTTGGCTCGTGCGACTTTGAGCGCTGCCCCGTAACGAAACGACTCCATCAGATGAACCGAATCGAAAGCAGAGAGATCGAGAGCTGAGGCTGAATATGATTTACAGATCTGTGCTTTTCAGGCCTCCTCACTCAAACACAAACTTGTGTGCGGTGAAAGATCGGGCAGCAATAGCATCGCTTTCTCGGATCGGAGAAGAGGGAGAGACTATAGCCATAGTAGTCAGTGATGAGAGCTTGCTGTTCAGTTTCATAGAGGGGAATCCAGGCCGTGCCTTAAATGAGAACAGAGCAGACAGCAGAGGAGTTCAAAGGCAGAGTGTTCTGTTTTCTTGTTGGTTCTTCTTTGGTTCGCAAGTGAGGAGTGTTGAAGTTGTTGAAGGTTTCATGCAGTGTTCTTTGCTATTTATGGGAGTGGAATGTGATTCTTTTTATTTTTTATTTGTATTATTTTCTTCTTCTTCTTTTTGTGAATTATTCTTTTCATTTTTCTATTTTTTAATTTGTCAATTTTTTTTTGCCCTTTTGCTTTTCCTTTTATTCTTTGAAATGTTTTGAATTCTTTATTGGAGACCTACAAAATGAGGGGTCAATAGGCTTTATTTATGCTTTATTTTGCTGTGCTCCGTGCTTCAGCATTCACATCGGGGTATTGGGAAGTATAGTGAAATTAGGGAAAGAAATATGAAGAATTATTTAAGTGTGCATCCTAATATCTGCAAGTCCAACAATCCCAACTATAATCCAGTTCGAACCGGATCGATCCGTTACTATGAAGAATTTGAATTGAATTCATTGATGAAAAATTAAGTTTACAAGAAACTTTAATGAGCAAAATATATAAGTTAGTAAATAACTATCCTTTTTCATTGTTTTATCCAGTTACAAGAAAGAGGCACTAGACTTAAAAATAAAAGAATAAAAAAATAAATGGACATGGCAGCTTCATTGATAGATATTGAATCTATAACATCGTGATTTCGGATAAGAATTTATAGCGTTGCACTACAATCCATCATTTGGTATTTCTTTGCGGTCTCTTCATTGATTTTAACTATTCTTTATGTATATTATTTTAAAGCATCACGTTTAAGTCCTCGCATATGCAAAATAATTAAGAACACACTAGAAAAAGGAATTGGTCTCATACCCACTTTTCATTTTTGTTTCTTTGCCCTTTATATTTTTCTAGTCAGAAATACTAATAATAATAATAATAATAACGCTTGTTTCATTTTGCAATCTGCAGTGAAACCTTCGAGGCTTCTGTTCGTCTTTTTACTTTATCACAAGAGGACTTTAAGTTTATTCATCTTCTGGTCATACAAAAAAAAAAAACTTACCCCTTAGTGGACCGACCCGATTCAACTGAACTAGTCTGGATCTAATTGGGCTTTCAATACTAGGGTTCACATCGAAAAAAAAGAGATGAAATTTCAAAAAATGATGCACGTTATTTTCTATTTATAAATAATAAATGCATATTCAAATAATTTAGAATTTGAAATTAATAAATTTAATAAATGAAATTTTCAATTCTGATCCAGTTTAATTCTCGCCGACGGAACATTCTTAGCTCCTTTACAACTTATTCACATATCTTTTGCTAGGTCAGTAAATCTCTGTTGTGGCAGAAAAAATAAATAGTAACAGAGGCATCATAGCAATCCCCATCTTTCTTCTTTGTTGACTCGAAGATGAAGTCTTTTTCAGTTCTTGACTCAATTTTGCATGTAAAATCAAATTGAAATACTTCCTCAATGAAAAATAAAATATCCTTTATATATATGGGGGCTTATTAGTCGGACGCCAACTAATTACACATATTTGATAAAAAAATTGATGGTAATTATACATAAATTCATAAACCATATGCCGTATCAAATAATACTTAAATCTTTGGAACATTTTTTCTCGAATCAATTGGGTAGAAAATTCCTAGGAAATATATATAGAATGGAATCAGGCTAGAATGGAACTAGTATTCCGAACTCGATTCATTGTTCAGTATATAACTCATCAGCTTCCATCCAGTCGTGGGAACAATATAGTGTGCCAAAAAGTAAAATATACATCAGACTGGCCTATGGCTTAAGAACGTGCAAGTCGCATAATGAAATTTTCTCGATTTTTTAATTTTTTAATTTTTTTATTTGAAATTTCATTTTACAAATAAATAAAATTCTTAAAATGTGATAATATTCTGAATATTTACTAAGATTTAATTGATATGGGTATTCTCTGAATTTTTTTGAATTTAAGTTCTTCAAACAAAATTAAGTTTATAAGATATGGGTATTCTGGAAATTTTTGTGAATTTTCAAATTGTTTTCTAATTTAATTTCAAAACAATAAATGATAAAATGTTGCAATCTATAAAATATGGTATGAAATTTTAATTACTAAAATTAATTTAATCTAACAAGATGTAGGTATCTACCTAATATTTTTATTTTCGAAATTTTTAAATAGCGTAAACGTCTGCTAGCCTTCTATCTAGAATCTTTTTATTATTTAAAATCTTATAATATTATCTAATAATTATGACCGCTAAAATTTTAATTTTCAATAATATTTTATGAGAAAATTTGGTTAGGTATAAAACATTTTTGTAATACTTTTTGCATATGAAATTTGAAAAATCTTTTGAAAGTTCAATTTTCAAACTCTAAATTTTAAATTTTAATAATAATATTATAAATATGATGTCACATTTTTCACTTTCATATTACTATTCTTTAATTTAGAAAACTGAAAATATTCTTCAATATCGATTTTAGTGTACTTACTCAAAATGCAAGTGATAAAAAATTAAGATGACAAAACACGGATTATTGATATATTATTATTAAATCTTGAAATTTTATGACGTTTAAATTTTTTTCATAATATTGTTTACTAATTTGGAATTGTTGATTATTATTTTAAATAATTTTTTTTATGAAATATGGTTATTTACATGATGTGTTTTAAAATTTTATACTTTTTATGATTATAATATTTTGCCCTTGTCAAATTTTTAAATAGTATAATACTTTTTTGGTTTATCAATTTCTCAAACATGCGCATTTTGCGTTATCGTGCCCATCACGCAACATGGTGGTCAAGTACTAATTAATGCGCTTAAACTCAACTTGAGATTTTACTCGTATATTTTATATCTACGAGTGAATTTACACGTGTGTTGCTCGTGAAACCTTTTTTGAAAAGGTTAAAATGCATAATACTCGAACAACATGATATATAAGAAAACTTCTTTAAAAAATAAATATATAAATTATAAGTAAATTAATAGTATCTCCTTTTGAATTATTTGGCGACCGTTTCTAGTCAGAAATTTATTCTTATTTTAATTTATAAATAATAAATAAATAAATAAAATATAGTTAACAATATCTATGAGGGTTGATGACACAAAAAAGTAAAAAATTGGCCTTTTTATTATTTATAGCACGAATTCTTTTAATTGAAAAAATTACAAATTATGAGTTTCTTATAACATCTAGCGTGTCATCACTTTCCTGTTAATTTTAATGAATTTTTGTAACATGGCACTACCATTGTGAACATGGCATATGGAAATCTACCAAGTGGATCCCACTGGTATTTAAATATTAAATTTAAAACAAAAATTATTAAAGGAAACTATTAATATTCACAAAAAATATTTCTATTTTAATTTTATAATAAAACAAATAAATAATATTAAATTCAACGGAAAATGTATATATATTAATAATAGCATTTACATATGTGTAACATAAAAAAGTATATACAAAATTAATATACTAATGACAAATCACTATATTTAAATATATGTATTAGTTCTTGTACGATTTTACGAAATTATCCCCATTATTTTTTACTGTATTGAAGAAAAGTAAAATTGAAGGTAAGAATAAAATTATAAAACTGCTGAAATTTTAAACTTATATATATTATCTCGCTCTTCCATCAACTCACACGTGGTCATCTTCCGCTCTACTTATTACTTATTTTTCTTGAACCTCCACTCCATCTCTATCTCAACCTAAGTTATTTTTCTTTTCTTTCACTAAAAAAATTATTTTTTTTCAATTTTCATCATAGTTTTTTTAATTTTTTAATAAATAGCACAACTATGTAGAATTAAAAATGGTATATAAGGATGAACATACAGGGGCAACGTTTTAAACTATGTTTTTTTTTCCACAGTGTACATAGTGCTGGTGCAGTATCTAGTGTATGAATAATAAAATTTTGGTAAGAAACATTAAAATATTGGAATTTTAAAAAAATGAAATTAATGCAATTTAAAAATAATTTATTTCATTAAAAATTTTCCAGTTGATATATTTTTCTAACTTGATCTTTCATTTTAATAAAATATCCTAAAGAAAAAATAGAGAAATGAATTTAAATTTTTATAAAAGTTTACAAAATAATTAACAGAAATATTATTTTCATGAATAGTCTTGCAATAACATCCATAACTCGAAAATTCAAAAATAACAAACCAAAATCAATTGAAAAAATTCTAAAAATTAAAGACCTTAAGGGTCGGGTTTAAATTTTAAAGAAATAAAATTGGATGGAAGCTAATTAGACCCAGATTGATGTATAAAAATTTATTTTAGTAATTCATATTATAATTTATAATTTATACTTGACAAATAAATTAAAATAAAACAATACACTTTAGATCCTATCTAAGGTACAAGAGTAAATTTAATTTCAGTTATAAACTGATAAGTTGTATTAATAATCGATATTAGATTTACATTGGAATGAACTTATCTCTCACTTTCTACATACGTACCTATGAGAAGCAAGAACAAAAATGTATCAAGAGCTTGTGAATGAGGACATTGACAGCATAAGAACTTTAAGCTTGTGCAACATTGTTAGCAGGTGGTGGTAACAAGCACTACAGTGATAATGGATAAAACAGTAGCCGATGTCTATCGACAGAAAAAAAAAGAAAAAAAAAAGAGAATAAGAATTGGGAGAGAAGAAGAAACCTAAGATAAGAGAAAACGAAATTAAATAAAAAATAAATTAATTAATGATATGGTATCTTTTTTCTTTGAAAATCTTCTTCTCTTTCTTTTTATTTTATTCTCTCATATGCGTACTTTTGTATCCATAGAATCACATAAAAAAATTGATCAAGACTTTGATAATAAATTACCGATGGCATAATGTCTTAAATAATTTTTAAATAAGTTAATATAAATTTTGAAAAATTAGTCAAAAATATAAATTTTTTAATCACAGTATATATGTCAGTAACTCATTAGAAATTATCCATCTATAAAATAAATTAAGAAAATTCTTAATAAAAATTTTGAAAATCCATCGATACAAATGTAAATAGGAAACATGATAGAGGAACCGTGAGTGTTGAATGGAGAAGTTATTTTATATTTGATACATTCGTCAGAGTGAATAATTATGAGAAATAACATGCTAGGTAGTTTTTATAGTGAAAATGTATGATAGGGTGCCTTAAAATCGAAAAGTCATGAGAAAGATTAGGTAATAAGTTGGTTTTTGAAAATTGAAAAAAAAAAAGGATTATGGTCGAAGAAAGAGAATACGGGAAATTTTTTCCAACAATTAGCAAAGTCAAAGAATAAGAATAATTAAAAGGATAAGCAATTAAAAATCGAAAGAGAAAATACAAAAGATACAAATGTGAATAGAAAATTGGAAAGAGCAATCGTGAGCGTTGAATGGGGAAATTTTTTCATGTTTGATGCGTTTGTCAAAGTGAATAATTATAAGAAAGAACATGCTATGTAGCTTTTATAGTGAAGAAGTATGAAATGGTGCCTTGAAGTTGAAAGGTTATGAGAAAGAATACATAAAAATTGATTTTTCTATTAAAATAAATGAAAGAATGCCATGCTATTGAAAAGATGTGATATTTAGTAGTATTCATATTATTTGAGTAAAGAGTAAAATAGTAATTTTATTAATTTATCGAGAGCAAAAAGGAAAAAAAAAAGTTGGAGAAACATTTTGGGAATTGTCGTACTTTATAATAGATGTACAAAGTTTAATTTGCTGAGGCAATATATGATAGAACATGTAAGACAATAAATGTTGAGAATGAACGATAAATACAGAGTTAAAAGCGCGTGAGAAAAAATCATATTAACAAAACACACTAAAAGTGTGGGAGTAGAAGGTACGAAAAAAATGTAGAAATTATGAAGGATACGATTATTTTTGGTATAAAAATTGGGAAAACAGAAAATTCCAAAAACAACCACGTGATTCATAGCAATGAGACAAAGAATGTATCAACCTGTTAGGACAATAGACATTGAAAACAAATATATAGTGCAATGAAATTTTGAAACTATAAATTGTTGTGAAATAATAATAGAACAAACACACTTGTGATGAAGGGCTAACTCGGTTGAGAAAAACGCGAGGCAATAAAGTATCAAAAATGAGAAATGAATAGAAAGAGTCGGTTTATAAATATAGTGAAAATGCGCGATCAAAAGTCACGAGATGAAAAAAGTACGAGGAAAAGTCACAAGAGTATAAAGGCATTGTAGAAATATTAAATTGGAAAAACTTATCGTACTTTTTTTTAAATATATAGTATAGAATAGAATTTGAAAATTGCGGAAGTGGAGAAATGAAATTTATGAGGTTGAATACAACATGAACTATTTCTATTATCTATTATATCTATTAAATTTAAGAGAATTCCTCATTTTAAAACTACCCTATATTTTCTCTTTTCAGATGATACGACCTATACTTTTTTTTCTATAATTTTACTTTATCACAAAACTATTTCAAGTAAAATAATGAAATAATATATATGATAAAATTGGCAAGAATTACTGCCGCATATTTCTATGTGATGTAGCCAATTTTCCATGAAAAGTAGGCAAAAAAAATCATTTTTGTATGGTAAGTGGAAAAAAGCTATATCAATATTCTCAATAATTTGGGATTTCATTTTGCAAAAATACGAAAGCAACTCTGCATGCTTGGAGCACGTGCGAGAATGTTAGTATATGAGAAAAAGAAATATGAATAGAACGACGAGAATTTTTGGTATATGTCCTTCTTCAGTCATATAGACATGACTTGCCAAATTAATATGAGTGGGGAGTCATGTTTATAATCTTAGTAAGCTTGTTTAAACTATCAAGCCTATTGAGCGAGGTACGATTAAGGTCATCCCGAGCAGTTATTATTAATGCGATCCAAATAGTTCGGGAGTACTTAGCTCGGCTTGCTCTCACCCTAGGCTTCAACTTAATTTATAAGGTATGGAAGGTAGGGACATGATGAATCAAAGTCGAAATCACTTGGGATTCTCAAAACCCCTTTCTTCCTAACTAAGAAAATGCCACGTATATATAGCAAAATTAGCTTTAGTTTCCCATCTTTTTCCTTCCTTTATTTAGTTATTAGATCTTTCACCCTTTTAACGGGCATTTCAGTTCCCATGTAGTGCGGTTGAGTTGAGACCCCACCCCACATCAATCACCAAGCATGATAGTTAATAATTCATGTGTCCATTTCCTAGCTACTTTTGCTTGATCTTTTGATTTTTGAAAGGTCTTCAGCCCTCCCTAGATCTCACTCCTTAAGGGTTATTTGATTGAGACCCCTCCCATGGAAGAAGGAAAGTGTGACAATGCATCCACATCCATCAAAGAGATCTGTAGTGAAAACTCTTAAGAGGCTCTAACTCATCGGAGATTAGATCAAAGTGCGTGATTCGAATTAATAAGCATACGCATCTTATAAGTGGTTAGGATGAGTCATCTTTTTAAGTGCACAACAATATTTCTATTGCTTAAACACAATTTTGGCTCAGTCACGTTTCACTTCCTATTATTTTGTGTCCATGGGAAACCACCTACCCTAAATAAATTTTGTAAGATGGTTAATACCAGCGGAAAGTTACTAGCACCAAACCGATATGCATATATTATTAGTGGAGAGAGAAGGCAATTGATCCAGTGTAACGGCACCTGCGATTGATTTGGAATCATGTCATGGTTCCATCTTCTTATTGGGATTTTTCGTGCTCTTTTATATTCACTCTTCCTTACGAGATTCAAAACATTGTTTTCATTGCATTGGCAAAGCGTTAGAGCTTTTCGCAAGGATAAGCAATTCCTCTCGATTATTGGTTCAGCTTAGCAAACTCTAATCCGATGGTCTCCTCTCCTGGTTGGTTAGTTAGACCATCAAGGCATTAACCCATAACATATAAGATGACTAGCTAGAGAGATAACTACAAATCAAAGGTTGTCTTGTTAAGGAAAACATAAGTGGGAAGAAAAGGAATACATGGACTCCTTTATAAAGTCGTCCTCCTATAATAATTTGTAAAAATCTTAATTCTATATCGAGCTCATAGCCACTTGGAGGGACAACGGAGCTGATAAATAATTGCTTTTATTTTCTAATAAAAAGGATATACATGACGTGACCTTTAACGGCAAATGTCGGCATCTTTGGGCTCCATCTTGCGAATTTTATTACAATATATATATATATATATATATATATAAAGTTAACTATACATATTTGTTGGTATATATCGTGTATTTTATGCATATGTATGTTATGCAAAAGTTTCATATTTAATGAAATTAATCCTACTGTATATATCAAAGTGAAATAACATATGATCAAATTCTATGCACATGACTTTCGATGTTATTCCAACCCACCGATGAAGGAAATTTTCCGTTAGCAAATGATAGGAACATGCCTTTGTCTAGACTAAATACTAATATTAACCTTTTGTCAGAATAGTTGCTTAATTTCTTGTTAATATATATCTTAACGGGTGGAACTTTCTCTACAAACCACTTATTAATTCGATAACTGAAAACCACAACATTGGTATACTCATTAGTAATGTGGTATACTCAAATATGGTTTTAATATTCCACACATACGTAACTTGCCTAACTTTATGTCTGTAATTCATTATATCTTCTGGTATAGTTCAATATTTGGTTCACTTAAGATTAAAAACAATATTGAAAAATCCGGCATGTTAAATTATCAATAATATATATTGTCATGCTAAAAACATATATGCAAGTACAATATAATAAATTAATAAAAGTAATTTTACACTGGCGGCTCAAACTTTTATAGTTCAGTGGGTCAGCTGGGTTTTATATAAAATTTTCTATAATTTATATGTTTGGGCAAATAAACTTTATTTTTCTTTCTTTGCTATTACAGGGAGTTGATACGATGTTTTTAACATTATATTTGTGGTATTGGACTTGATATGGTATCCACCAATGGAACTTCATCCGCAACATAAAAGCAGATCGAATCAATCTGACATCGATCACTAAATATAAAAAATACAATTTTAAAAAAAAAGAAGGGAAAAAAATAATATATAGCATATTGCCAATTTGCCATATTTTCTTTAAAAAAATTGGAAAAGGAACCCAGAAAGAAAAAAGAAAAAGAAAAAAGATTTCCTCCATTACGAAACTTCCTCACGAGTTTGCTTTATCTATTTATACTTTGCCATCAAGTGAGAAAACTCATGAATTTTTTTCTCCATCCCTTAGCTAACTCGTGTCCTCCCATTGGCTACTGGGAGATTCTGGTAATCACACACAATATATATACATATATATAATTATAATTATAAAAGTAAGAGTGACTCCTTAAAGAGACACCACATAGAACGCGTGTTACTTTAATTTAGAACTTCCACAAGTCATAACAGGACAAACATGTGCTATTATCAAGAAAATATTAGTATATTGACTCGTGGGTTGCACGAATTGATTTCAAAATTGATTTCAATTTTTAAAAATAAATTTATTTTTAAACTATAATAAAAAATTTAACAATAATTGAATATTTAGAATTATAAAAATTATATATTAGACTACGTTTAAATAGTTTAGTACAAGTTTGCTACTAATTTTCCTATTTAATTACATTGCATATTAATTTAATCATTAAGATTACTCATATTCACTATAAATATGAAGTGCAAGTATACAATTTAATTTTATTATTACTTTTAAATAATACATTTGTTAAATCCTTACTTTCATTAATTAAATTATTACTTTTTATATGACCCTCATTCGTAAAATTAGAGTCATGTATTAATTTTTTTTTCGAAATCATGGGTGTAGATAAGTAAGCAATTTATTCAACAAATATATATTGAAGACATCATGTTTAGATATATAAATTTTATTTTGCATATCTTTTAAAATATTGCGATCAAAATCCTTATTTTCACATGATTAATTTTATTTTGTAATGTGCTAGTAAATTTATATAATTAGTGTCCTAGTAATAATTTGTATATATGATTAACTAATTATTTTCAAATATAAAATATTCTATATATATTTTAATATTTGTTTATTAAATTATTTATTGTTTAAAAAATTAAGTTTAATTGTTACATTTATTGATAGGATTTATTGTAAAAATTAGTCAATTTTACATATGCGATATATCTTTAAGTAGTATTTTAATTTTAGAAATTACAAAATAATTTTTTCTATTTTTTAATTGCATTAATTCAATAGCATTTATTGAATATCATTTTTTGCTACTCAAACTTATATATATAGATGGGTTAGGAGAGACTAATATACTAAGGTAGCATATGCAAGTTCCAATTGAGTGTTAAAAAAAGAAGAAGAAATGGTTTGTTTTGGTACATAACTACATGACAAATCTAAGCAGCCACTTGCACACCACAGTGTATAAGTTAGTCACATCTAATATTTTCTCGCTATAATCGGACCACATCATTTATGAAATTCAAAAAATTCTTCAGTTATAGAAGTTGAAAAATTTTATACATACATATGATATATATGTCAAAAAATATAGAAAAACTCAGTATTTTTGGATATGCGTCTGCGGAATCTACACAAGAACAAAAGAAAACTCTGTTACCCTATGAAAAGCGGGGATCTCCCATTGTTGTGAAGTATAGAAATGGATATACAACTCATATTTTTAGACATTTTCCGTCTCACGAAAAAAATGAAGAAATTATAACAAAATATGATTAATAAGAAAAAAAATTTAATCAAATATGCACAAATGAAATTAAATCAAAACTAACTTCTCAATGGACAGATTTTAGCCATGGGCAAATTTTTATCTGATCTATACGCTCTTTGCAACGATGTCATGGGTCCCTTTGATATGCCCATCAATTATAATCCGTGCGTACCTTCGAGAGCTTAGGCTCCAAAGCCCTAATTTCACCCACAATATAACTGATCGTCATGTTAACACGAAATAATTAGCGTACTCTAGCATATATACGCTTTAAAAACTTATAATGTAAATCCTTAACAGTACTTCAATGAAATTAACAAGTTGCAGCGTATATATAGATAAAGGGATTTGCTTTCGTAGTTTGATTTGCGTTTGCTTTAATGAGTTCAGAGGTTATTCCGGGCTAGTGTCATACCTATCGAGGCGAATATGACGCTAGCTCTCATGTACCACTTAATAATTTAATACGGTGAATTTTTGGCACACTGTAATGTACGTAGGATCTACTTTCCGATTGTTCAATGTGCTTATTATTACCAAACGAACTTAATCAACGATTTCAAAGAGGTCCGACGACTGAAACACTAGTTTGTATATATACCGGTGTAGTTGGGCTTTTCCTTTGGATGGGCTTGCAGAGGGCCCAAATTTAGTGGGCCCAACACCAGAGCCATTCCACTCTGGTCCATACAACAATTCCGGCCCATGCTGGGGCCCTTTCATGTCATTTCCAAAGAGAGCAATTTTCTACGTTTTGCCCTGAAGTCTCACTGTCATCCTCTTTGCCCCCATATTTATATGTAAGATATAACAGAACTCCTTTCTTTCTTTCTTTTTGCCAGCTTATAAATAACCAGATGTACATCAAGAAGTTCGAGGTTTCATCAAAAGGCTTGCCTCTGCCTTCAAGTTTCGGTTTTCAAGTGCAACTCCACAATAAGAAATGCCTGTCAAGATGCAGTTTTGACGGCTTGTTCTTCAATAGGTGAGAGGAGATCCCCGCCATATCGACTGAGGGTACAATTGGGCTGCATGTGAACTGTGGGTTGTTCATGCCGATTATTTGGACCAAATGGCCAGGTTCCAGGGATCAAATTGATGATGTGTAAAACTACTGGGTGCACAAATGAAACAATGGCAAAACTTCGGGGTGTTAAAAACAATTATCCCCGTCAAAACCCTAGAGTAGATAAAGACCCTGCACTCCCCTTGCTCTGCTTCTTCCTCTGCAGCGCCTCCGTCCCGCCACCGCCTCCGACCCCGACCCCGACCCCGACCCCGTCTTCGCCTCTAGGTTGATCAAATGGTGCGTATGAGCTGCTTCAAAATCTCTGCTTTGAATCGGAGGAGACGAAGGTCTTTATCTTCTACGTGATTTTCTGTTTTGAATCTCTCTCTGACGTTGATTGGTGTTGCAATTGCAGGCCCCGAAGAAGGATAAGGCCCCACCTCCATCCTCCAAGCCAGCCAAGTCCGGCGGTGGCAAGCAGAAGAAGAAGGTCGTCCCAAATTCCAGGCTATGCTTTTTGACACCATATTCCGATTGTTCTTCATGTCAATTGTTGCCCTTTCACAATTGCTAGCTCCGATTAGTTGAAATAGAGGGTGGTGGGATCTGTTCCGTATTTGGAAAATCTGATCTTGGTTCGCCATTTTTGAGTATTAAGCCTTCGATAGGATGCTTTTCGATTGCTTGTTGAGCTTCCTGCTGTTTGTAGTTGTGAATTATTGGTATTTGAAGCTGTGATTGTGATGACTGATGCTACTGCTTGCTGTCATTGGTGGGGAGTAGAAGTGGAGCAAGGGAAAGCAAAAGGAGAAGGTGAACAACATGGTTCTCTTCGATCAGGCAACCTATGACAAGCTCCTGTCCGAGGCACCCAAGTACAAGCTTATCACTCCCTCCATCCTCTCGGATCGCCTAAGGGTACCATCCTTTACTTGAGGCATTTTGTGAATTGCTATTGACCCTCTTGGTATGTGAGCCATCATCATGTCCTGCTCGGGTAGAGTTATCGTTTTATTTGAAGATTGGCAGGGTAGCCAGGTTATTTCTAGCCGACACAGATGTAGTCTGAAAATCTCCCTGTCTTTTGCTTGAAGTAATTTATGTTATGAGCTTCCTTCCGACCATGAGATTGCTTTAACTGACTAGATCAATCACTATGTGCCCGGTGGGATGGTTACTTGACAATCTTCTATCGTGATAGAATATAAGTTGTAAATACGGGAGAGAGACCAGTAGGTTACAGTAGACAGTATGATCAACTTATTGCTGAGCCCTGCACTTCGACCTACCATGTCATTTTTCAGTTCTTATTACTCGGGTATGGTGTAAAAACCTGTTTGTGATATATAACATTAAACAGCTGCCGGTTGTAGCCAAGTCTAATTTAAAGTTTTGGAATGTTGTCATGACATATAAACCACATGCTTGTTCATATTTCTTTCAATGAGAGAATTAATGCATTTCGGTACAATCTCGATTGATTCAACACCACAGATTAATGGGTCGCTTGCGAGGAAGGCAATCAGGGAGCTGATGGCCCGAGGTCTGATCAGGATGGTTTCTGCCCATGCAAGCCAGCAGATCTACACCAGGGCCACTAATACTTAGATTATTATTCCTGGGGACTTTCC
This sequence comes from Punica granatum, assembly GCF_007655135.1. NCBI lineage: Eukaryota > Viridiplantae > Streptophyta > Magnoliopsida > Myrtales > Lythraceae > Punica > Punica granatum. The sequence continues at coordinate 5,856,057 of NC_045128.1, forward strand.
TCAGTGTGTTTTCGGTGCATGTTTATTCGGTTACTCGGTAGCATAATGTTCGACTCGACTTTCGGGTCCATCAGAGATAGGACTGGCATCACTGGCCATTCTTTGGAAAGTTCTGTAGTATTTTGTTATCTCCCATGCTGAGAATCAACTTTTTCGTTAGTGATTATATGTTGACCATCGTTTATTTCAGACTTTGTCATTAAAATGTATTAGGTTTATTGGTGCAAGATCCTCTTTTATGAATCTTTTTATTCGGGGGAGATTCAATCAAACGGTGACTGGATCTCCGGTCCAGTATCGAGTGGCCGGCTGTTCAAATATCAGATGAGTAGAGAAGATGATGTAATCACCAACCATTGACGGAAATTCCATACCAACTTCAACTGAGGGATCCTCTTTCACCCCAGTCTGTGATCGGTTCCAATCATCTTAAATCACAAAGAGAAGCTAAATCGGCATGTGATGGCACCATTTTGGCACGTACGCCAACAGCCACCATACGTCGTCGAGAACCTGCTCTCACAACAAGAGCTCAGACTACTCGATCTGATCACACCAACATTACGAGCAAATACGCCCCCAACTACAAACCGTCTTCATTTCATAAGTATCCACCTGATGCTGCAGATCCGATCACACCAATATGACGAGCAAGTCCGCCCCCAACTACAAACCGACTTCATTTCGTAAGTATCCACCTGACCCTGCAGCTTCAGGATTTCCTTCAAGGCCTCGGCATCCGGTCTTGTCGATCGCAAATCCAGCTATTCCTTATTTAATTACTCCAGCTATTTTAGTAAAATTATGCAATATATAATATTTCCTTATCAGAAGGAGATGTCTTATTGCAGGATCACCATATATATGAAGAAGCTGATAATGAGTTGGATATGTGATTTCGAGGTCCAGAAAAGAGAAGATTAGCACTATAGATGTATCGAAATGAACCTGCAAACAGAAAAGAACTGCTGCTAGCGCCGTGATCTTTCTACTGTGAAGAAGGGGACTCCGACTTGAATAAGATTGGTTCAATCAATTCTGTGTTTATTTTCATTAAATAAGTTATTTGATGCGAGTCGAGAAAATCCATGATCTGAGGAGGTTTACCTCTTACTAGGCCAACCTCTATCGAACTGGGCTATTGAGGATACATTCGGCTACTGAATATCACACCGAAGAAGTGAGAGGGAGGGAGGGAGGGAGGGAGGGAGGGAGGGACCTCGAGGTCACTTGTTAGAATGAAGTGCAGTTATCTATGTTATTTCCAGTTGGAGGCAGAAACGCTCGGATATCACTTGTTAGAATGAAGTGCAGTCGGTCTGATACCATATATTGGAAGCATGACAGGATTAGTTCGAACGGATATTGAGATTTGTTCGTCCAAAAGATAGCGAAGTCTGGAAATGAAATTTATTCCAACTATCCTGCCCATGCTATGGTTGACACTTACACTCACAAACTGATAATAAGTCGGTGCTTGAAGACCCAAACCCGTGACAAATAAAACTTAGAAAACAAGCAATAATGACATCTACTTCCAAATTATTTGCCTAAGCCAATTATTTCAAGATCTCACTAGATACCAAGACCAATAAATGATCTTAGTTTATCGAGAAATCTTTTATATCCAGCATTCGCTATACTAGTTCACGGACGCGGATCTGTTATTACAATACGGGAATACAGAACATCAATAGAGGATGCAAAGAACTCGCTTGATCTATGTAGTAGCTTCAGGACCACCCGATGATTGCACAACAAAAGGCATTCTCTCAACCGGAAAGAACAACTAGTTGATTATCCCAATCTTCTGGTTGAAGTGATCACTGCACTTATTAGTTGCCATATTGATCAGCGTCACCGAGGGACCCAAGCTGAGCAGGCGCTTGAGTGGCCAACACCTTGGATGACCCATAGATCGACAGATCGATGCCATGAGCCTTTTCTTTCTCGATCTGGTCCTTTATCCAGAAGTAGGTGATCCTCAGCCCGTCCTGTAAAAGGAAACCGATCAATGATAAAAGTGAGATCACCATTCTATCATGAGTGTGAGTTTCGAAAAGCAGTGAAAGTGTTCTTTTCCCTACACTCAATTTCATCGAGGGGGCCCATCCAAGCTTCTCCTTGATGAGGGTGTTGTCAGAATTCCGACCGCGCACGCCCTGTGGACCAGGAACGTGGTGGATGGGGAGCTTCTTTCTCTCAAAGCTCAAGACTATCTCAGCCATCTCGTCCATGCTGACCATCTCATCGCTTCCAATGTTCACTGGCTCTCTGAAATCGGACTTTGTCAATCTGCACAAATTAATAGGACAGGTTTATTAGATCTTCAGGAATATATTCACTCAGAACTCCTATGGAGATACGACAATTATATTTCGAACCAACTTGTTTGGGATCGCCGGTTATGGGAGGTTATGGAGGGTTTTAAGACTTCTTATACAAATTCTAACCCATTCCCTCTATAACCCCGGACATAACCTGCAGTCCAGACAACAATAGCCTTACTTACCTGAGGACACCCTCGACGCATTCATCAATGAAAATGAAGGAACGGGTTTGTTTCCCGTCGCCCCATATCTCAAACTTATCGGTGGAAGTGATGGCTTTTCTGCAGAAAGCAGCCCCGGCGTGCTCCCTGCCACCTGCAATGGAAGTTACAAGCCAGGTTTTAAGGTTATCTCTTAGTATGAGGAGTAGTTATGTCGTCATGTCAAACATGTTCAGTGACCGAGAACTTACCCTTCCATAAACCAAAAGGTCCGTAGACGTTGTGGATTCGGCCAATACGGCACTCAATCCCAAAGTCCTTAGTGTAGTGCTTGCACAGCTCTTCAGTTACGAGCTTCTCTAACCCGTAAGCATCTTGAGGCTGCATTGTAGTAGGTATAATCAATTTTCGCTTCGAAAGCATTAATCCAGATATATATATATATATATTTAAAATTTAATGCAGATAACTAAAATGGCTCAGTCGGCTTAAAAACTCCAATACGAACGAACCTGTGCTGGCCATGCATCAGATTCCTTCAGGCTAACATTGGTCTCTAACTGCCTGAATTCAGGGTAACAGCAAGAACTTGAGGAATAAAAGAACCTGTTTCCAATAAGAACCGATCGATGATGGAATCCCCTAAATTAATACTGTCCAACAATACTATATGTACCAATGAGAAGGCTTAACAAGAACTATGTATTAAGGAAAAGGTGAATCGAACCGCTTGACTCCATTGATCCTGGCAGCCTCGAGCATGTTGAAGCTGATCATTGTGTTGTTATAGAGGATGAGCGAGTGGTTCGACTGAACAAAGCCCAAGCCCCCGAGTTCAGCCGCGAGATTGAACACATGGTTGACCCCAGAAGTGACCTTCAGGCAGTTATCCATAACTCTAAGGTCCATGAGGTGGAACTCATGGCAGAACATGTCCTCTGTCATGTGCTCATTTTTCTTCCAGTCCGAGGCGATGATGTAGTGGCCCTCGCTCTTGAGCCTGCGGGCAATGTGGGACCCGATAAAGCCTCCAGCACCAGTGACGGAGATCCGGAGCTTCTTGGAGGGCCAGTAGGGCTCCCTCTCGAGGTTCTCATAGGTGAACTCACCGTAGACGCTCTCACCACCACCACTTCCCATTCTGCACATAAGAAAATAGATCACGAAACGAGAACGCCCTTCCAATATTGAACAAAAAGGAAACGGCAAGAAGCGCAATATTGAACAAAAAGGAAAACGGCAAAATTAGAGCTGAAAAAAGTTTTCATCGAGAAAATATCAAATGAGACCAGCAATCTTTTTTCTTTTTCTGTGTGTGACCGATATATATATATATATATATATATATTTTCAGTTACAAGATTGACAATCTTTATAAGCTCCACTAGATATAGCCTGCCGGCCAATAATTGGAAAGTTGAATAACACAACATATTTGGAAGTCCTATCTTGTACGAGTAGTGGATAAAGGCTTTAAAACCATAAATGGGGTTTGTCAACCAGGACAAGGAAATGATTGCTAGAATCTTAACGAACTTCAAAGGGCAAATGAAATAGGAATATTGAAACTGACAAATCAACAAGCAGAACAAGCAATTGCAGGACCGTGAAAAGCATCATCTATCGATCAATATATATACATGTAATGTCTTACCCCATACATTTATTTACGTAATCAAATTTAACTTAACTTAACTTTAATTTTTATGACCTATAAAAAAAACTTTTCAACGATACAATCATTATTTTTTGATCTTTTACTTCAAATTCTTTCTCGTAATTTTTCTTATCTATTATTACAATTAATTTTTTAATATTAAATTTTCTCAATTATTTAATATTTTTTTTTCAATTCAACAACGCAATCATTACTTTTTTTTATCTTCTTTAAATTCTCTCACATATTTTTCTGAATTACTTTTGTCTTCATCTTCTCAAATCTAACTAAATCAAATTAAATCAAACTTGACTACATTACTAAACGCAGCGTTAAGATATTTAGAAAGGTACTTGTCAAAATGTTATATAGTTTTAGGGTTCGACGCTTGCTCTATTTAAATAAGGTCTAGGGTTCGAGTTCTTGTGAATGAAAAAAATCTACGACTGGAAGAGCATTACCCCCTAGTCGAGGTTCATTGGGCTTTTGGAAATTAGGGTACACACTGAAAAAATTGCTATATGGTTAAAAGGGTAAATATATAAATAATATATATAGTCTAATGAATAATGATATAATTGTAAATATTATATATTTAGGATTAAATGGAACTAAGTTATTAAATGCATATAAAATATGAATCTATATATAATTATAAAAGATGGGGCAAATCATCAGAATGTACCACATATGATGAAATAGGTCTCTACTTGCATGACCTTTCAGTCACCTCTAATAAAAAGGTGACAACTGGTGCAATTACATACCACCACCCTACCTCGGGAAGTCAAAAGACATTCATTCATTGTAACCGATAAAAGATATGCATCTATGAAAGATCATAAACATATTTATTACTTGCATTTATAATGGTAAATTTATTATTTGAGATTTAATGGAATTTTGTGTTTAGAAAAAAATATATCTATTTACAGCTTTGTTTTCCACATGGGAAGATCGAAATTTGAGAATGAAGTTGTTCATAAACTATCCTAAACATAACTGTAAAGGTATTCTCGAATCATGAGGTTACTCGACATATTTTGAGGTGTGTGAATTGATATTCTATATTAGTGATTTTATAATAAGTAGCAACCTATTTTTTTTTTCTAGGACAACCAATAAATTTTTTATTATTGAGAGAAGATATAGTGATACAATACATAAAATTTGATATATTTTACATTATTGTTTATTATTGTATGGAGGGAATAATAGATTTTTATTGAATTTTTGAATTAGGGAGGACTTGATAAGATTGCTGTTATGGATGAAATATGAAGGCTGCTTCACATCTTGAGGTTAAGTATTGCATATGTTACTTACCCAGTTGGTTTTTTTTTTCCGTAAAAATTATCGGTTATTTGATTGATTAAGGCATAACTATTGCCCACACAATGTGAGCAGGCCTTTCCCCAACTAAACGTAATGGTCAATCCAAATCCATAGAAAAGAGAGAACCTTCCAGTGTTCTTGTAAATTGTAATGGCAAATCTCGTACTTATAAATCATGTCCACCTTCTAATTTCGATATTTTAAATTGCATATTTTCGACCCGAGCAAAAAAATTTTTTTTGCATATTTTCGAGCCGAAAAAGAAAATTAAAATTGCATGTCATTGAGGATTTGACTGATTTTGTGCCATGGACGTGACAAGGGGTGAGTGCATGTCAACATGTGTACTTTGACGCTGACATACTCCTTGTAGTCTGGTGTTCGGCTTCTAACAGTATTTCCCTTTCTCGAGAGATACATTCCCCGCTTTTGATGGAAAATCCAACCGTAAAATGAGAAAATCCAATCAACTTTATTGATGAAATTCCGAACCCTTTCAGGACGTTTCATCCCATTTGTTTCCATTTGCAGTTCTTTCGATATTCAAGGGCCTGGCACGACCTGTGCTCGAAATTGTTTCTGTTCATGGACAATTTACGAAATATTTTTATTGGATCCAGATTTTTTCTGTGAGACCACCTGCCCTAGTGGGCTCTGGCTTGACATTATAGCAGCTTCAAATATAGAAAAGAAAAATTTGCAGGTTAATAATTAAAAAAATCTCAAACTTTTTAAATTTTAACGATTTTATCCCGAATTTTTTTCTTTAATCAATTAAATCATAAGCTTTCCATTTTATAACAATACTAGCCCTCCGTTAAAATGTCCATTAATTTTAATCAGAATTGCTGACCCGTAATTGACGGTGTCACGTGACTCACGGTGATTGGTCTTGTAGATCCCACAGTTTATAAAAATTTTACAATATTGGAAAATTTTAAAAAAAGAAAAAGAAAAAGGAAAAAGTGACTGTGAGGCCATAAGGGAGGGGGAGGGGAGGTGGCCGACAATGGAATTTGGGGGGTTTTCGATTCCGACCATTGGGAGCCTCGACGCCGGCCCCTACCACCACGATTGGGGTCACCGGCAACCATAATCAAGAGGATGGGGGCCGACGTCGAGCCCCCACCGTCGGCCACCTCCCCTCCCCCTCCCTTTCGGCCTCGCAACCTCTTTTTTTTTTTCCTTTTTTGTTTTATTTTTTATTTTTCCAAAATGTATTTTATTTTTTAAAAATATGTGGAACCCACTCGACCAATCGCTGAGGACCACGTGGCACTGTCAATACACGTCAGTAATTCCGGTTAAAATTAACATACATTTTAATGACATGCTAATATTATTATCAAATTGAAAGTTTGTGATTTAATTGATTAAAAAAAGTTAGGACTAAAATCGTTAACATGTGATAAGTTTGGAATTTTTTCGGTTATTAACCCAAAATTTGTTGGAGGAATATCTTATCTAACGTGGCATGAATAACTAATCAAACATAAATATATATATATATATATATATATATATTGCTAAGAGGTAAAGTATATTCATTATAATCTATCGCAAAAGCGGACAGATAGGAACAATGCCCAGTTAGATATTACAAGAGCGGAATCAAACGACTTATCCGCTAGGCAAACAACAAAGGGAAATAAGTGAAATAATCACTTCATAAAAAAACAAATGCAATTATCATTTGCCATCTTGAAATAGTTATATCCAATCACGACCTTCTAGCTGCATTTTATCATGGACCTCAGTTAAAAACCAAGATGAAGGAGATAGTCCAAAATCCACGATGAAATTCTACTCCATTACAGAGGGAGTTCCACCACAAAGTAGAGTAGATGGAGGGAATTAGGCCAGTATTCGTGCGCAATATTCAATTACAAATCCAAACCCCTAGATCAAACATCGATGGCCCTAGCCATAAAAGGCCCAAACCCAAGATAATCAAACCAAGGTAATCAACGTTATTTTTTTGCCTGAGAAATCCCAATATTGCTATTTTTGTTTTACCATCTAGTCCCCTGGGGATAGATGGTGACATCAAACTAGCAACATTGGGATACCTCAGGCAAAAAAATGACGTTGGGCTAAAACTAAGAATCCCTTCAAACGTTAGGTTATATGGCGCAATTAACCCAAAATAAAAATACCCTATAATTTTAAGGATTAATATAAAAAAAAACTCAAACCTTTCACATTTTATTGATTTTACCATGAACTTTTTTCTTTCATCAAAAAATCATAAACTATCGATTCAATAACGATGTTAACACGGGGTCAATATCTTCATTAATTTTAACGGAAATCATTGACATGTGCATCAGAGTGTCACGTGATGATTGGCCAATATTTTTTCAAATAAAAATAAATTTTGAAAAACAAAAATGAAAAAAATTGAAGGAAAAAAGGTGGTTGATGGTGGAGGTCTCGGCGACGGCCACTGCCACCCAACTGGGGTCACTGGCAACGTCAATGGTCACTGGCAACCCCAAATGGGGGCTCGGTGGCCAGCGTCGAGGCCCCCAAGCCGGAATCGTAGAAACACTGAATTTTTTTTGCTCGAAAATAGGCAATTTTAAATATATAAATTTGGGGGTTCTTCGATTCTGGCCTCTCCCCCAAATGGGGTCGGCAAAAACAATGACTCAAAGTTAGTAATTGCATATAAAGTAAGAATTTATAAATACAAACACTTAGTAATTTGAATATATATGCATAAATATACTTGGACATGAAATATTAATATGATAATATAAATGTCCTCGAGACTTATGCATAAATATGATGACTATATAAAATATATTTGGAGATGATATATTTTAATTTTAATATATCCTCAAACTTATGCATAAGTGTGATATATAAATTTATACTCAAAATTTGTAATTACTAATTTTTTTATCAAATTAGAAAATTGATAATTTTGAAACAGTACGCCACTACTTTCCTTTTGCTTCTCCAATATAGAATTAATACATGAATTAGTCATAATTTTCAAAAAATTTGGATATAATTATTCTATAATGATTTACACAGGAAAAAAAAAGAAATGGTTTCATGAGATTAAAGAAATTTAACTAAAACAATTAAGTTTGAATTATGTGAAGATACAAATATATATTTCGTAAAACTCCTGTGTAGGGCAAAAAAATCTAATATACATATATATATATATGTATACTAAAATGAATTCACCTTAATAAATAAGGGTAAAATAGTAAATGTTGTTAATACGTTTAATATGCAATATATAAATTAAATAATAATTATTACTATTATGAATACCGAAATAAATATATCCAAAGAAATATATTAATCACTTATCGTTATTTCATAATAAATAGATATTCATAATTTTAAGGAATTCATTACTAAATAATTATTCATAATTCTACGATAATTGAGAATTATCTAAAATTTTTAAATTCATTGTTAGGTTTATAAAAGTTCAATTAAGAAATCTCACATCGAAAGTTATTTAAACTCATGAAACTTAATATATGAAATGTGATTGAGAAAAAAATAGTTCAATAAATTTAAAATTTTATAGATTTTATGATTATTATTCTTTCATTAATTAAAACTAAGAATTTTAAATCTTTCTATATGTTATATAGATAATTGAGGTTATGTATATGAAGTATTTTACATGAGCATTTAGCTTGAGCTCTTCAATTAATATTATTTAGTGCAGATTTGAAATTTTACCTCGTTGAAATTTATATAGCATCAACAGTAATTTTATACATGATAATATAAATTATAAAATGATAGCAATTAAAGTCTTTATATCTAACTTCTCATAGTAAAATTTTCTTTATAAATCTGTGCAATGCACTAGTTCAATTACCTAGTACATATGCATACATATATATACATTAAAGATAATAAACGAAAGGCCAATGGGAGGAAAGAGTTTAGGTGTAACGGCACAAGGCACAGACTCGAAATCAAGAGGTCCCGTCTTCGATCATGACCAATGGGACTTATTTTTCTCTGTTGGAGGTGTCTCGCATCAAGTCCGGATGCCTGTAGACCCGTAGACAAGAACGAAGATCAACTGAAGACAAGAAGATGCAATTAATGAAATTTGCCGCAGTAAAATACCAAATGTGCCATGGCAACTTTAACATAGATCATGTAGCAAAAGTGTCGCGACAAGAGCTACAATGTGCCTCTGCAAGTTTTGCTGAGAAAAAAATCTTGATATTTAGTTTCTGTTTTAGTGTAATTTCGTTGTGACTCAGAATATATTTTTTTTAAAATATATTCTAAGGGAGATATTAAGATCTCTTTGGATATATTATGATACATTCTCTTGTAAAGTCTATATAAGGTATTGTACGAGAGTAAAAGGTGGCTTGGTGCCACGAAACCTTGGGGCCCCTTAGGGCCAGTGAGAGAGAGTCTGGGATTACGGGGCTGGTGATGGTGAGATTTTCTCGATAAATTCTCTTGGGTGTTATGTTCTTGAAATCTAAGTTTAGAGTAAGACGATTGAGAGAATTGAGAGATCTTGTTTAGACTCTTCTCGATATGGGTTTGTAACTGGGGTGAGATTGAGAACATCTCTAAGGGTTGTAATATTTTGTTTATCATCTACTGGATTCTCCCGCTCCGCACCGTGGACATCTCCCTCTTTCCCGAGAGTTTTACCACATATGTGAGGTGTTTGATCTTACTTTCTATGTTATCTCATCTCGAGTTTTAGTGATCTTGTCACAACAACCTCAATATTTCGTTTTAGTTTCCTATTATTATGTTAAATCCATAAATCTCTCTTAAAAAAAAAAGCCAAACTAGTAAGCAAACAACAATTTAGGAAACATATATATATCAATCGAATATTATCTTTATTGCCCCAAAAGAAACCATTGCGTCGATTATAATGACAATTTAGTTTCCACCCTCGTATAGTACGGTAATTCTTTAACAGTTTTTTGTATAACCGAAAGTAGTTGATTAACACATTGCTTACAATTGAATACATATATAAAAGAAAAGGATATGTATACATTTGACCAAGCAGACACAATAAACACTATAAATTGTAAGTGCGATATTTTGTATAGTTGTACAGGTTATTGGAAAAACTATAGTGAGTAAAAAGATTTTAAAAAAAAATTTAGTGGCTTATATTTATAAGGCATGTAACACATTGAATATAAAAAAAATCAATCCCCTAACTTTTATATATTTTAATTGACCTTCTCATTATTTCCATAGAGTTTTTCAAAAGTAAAAATAACTTAAAAATTATCACTATTTTATAATTAAATTTTTTCGATTACAAAGAATGCTCAAGATTAGAAAATAAAAAATCTAATATTAAGACATGACGAGTGTTGAATTTGTAACTTTTATATTGTCGGGCAAAGAACGTGTTTTATAGAATTTTTCTGAATAATTAGTTTATTTTATTTTATTAAAAATTTGTTTAATCTCTAATTTTAGATTGTCTTTTGAAGTGCATTTATATTTTGTATGAAACATCATCCTCCTTTCAAAAGACGTTTTTCTTCGAATAGGAAAATATTTCTTATGAACCCCGGCTAACTAAGTCAGCCGCTGGATCGAAAATTGCCCCTATCATTAAGCACTGTGGACGACACCACCACCCCTTTATTGCGCCGCCCAAGTTGGCGATATTTAATTAAGAAATCAAAACGTATTTGACATGTGTCCGAAAAATCTTCTTTCGCAGGCAATAAGGCATTGAAATGCTCCTAACTCATTAAATGGGAGTATTTGACATGCCGGCATTTATCTTCTCTCTAGGGATTGTCGGCAGAATGATTAGGAGGGAATACCATTTCTGTTATAGTCACCGGTGAATTTAAACATGCATTACATGTAAAAAAGTTTTTTGATTAAATTATAAGATGTAATAACTATAAAATACTAAAAAATAAATAAAATTATAAATTTTATTCAAAAAAATATAATTAATTATTATCATTAATTATCTTATTGGTTGATTTAAAAATATCAAATCAATTAATATTGAATTACTTCCTATAATTAAAATATATTTTAATTTCTACAAAAATACAACACTATTCTCGTTATAAAAATTGTAAAATAATGAAATCGATTTTTTTACTAAAAGTAAGTCGATTTACGTTAAAAAGAATTAAGGTTAATATAAAAAGTGAATGTATAATCTTTTAATAATGCAATTTTACAAACTATTATATATTTGTGTCCCATAATTCTAAACTTTTGCAAAAATAGAAATAAGTTGGAAACTAATGAATAATTATAATTAATCTTTCTTTTACGTGTAAAGTGGGTCTAAATGCATAGACAAAGTTACAAACAAAGAAAAATTCTTGGCAGGCCGTACCACACCAAGACAAATTTGCATTTGGTAAGGAAATACCAATGAGGGTTTGCCAAATAAAATCAACAATCAGTTGCTTTTCCTTCATTAAACTGCATTGTAACTTTATTTACATGCATATATTCTATACAAAAGGAAAAAACGCAAATCTCTCTAGTTATCAAAAAATAAAGAGAAAACTATTTAATTTTATACATGTAGTTGTCCGCAACTCACTTAAAATCCTACTAAAATTTTGCTCGTAATTTCATACACATACTATTGCTATACCAATCAATTTGCCCAATCGCGAAGTTGCTCTCACGGTCCGACATGGCTCAAACGGTGTTTGCTAATCGGACCTGGCATCAAAAGTGCTCAAACGACAGCGTTTTGAGAGCCGTTCTTATACACGAAACGACTAACTAGGACGTTGTTTCATCCACTTCCTCTGCCGTGCTGCCCTGCCCTGCCCTTGGAACGACACCGTTCCATCTATGTCCGACACACATTTGAGCGCCAAATTGTCTGCCCTTCTTCCCCCCAATTTTCCCAAATACTCTTGCATATTAACCTAACGTAACACTGAAAATAAATAAAAAATAAATAAATAAATAAATAATCTATATAATTCTCTCTCCGATTAAAGTGCAATCAAAGGTGTATTCAGTCTCCGATTAAAGTTCAATCGAAGGTTAAGATGCATTCGAGGGTTTCCGTGTTGAGTAGTGAACTGCGTGTGAAGCATTTACCAGGTAAAGGCGTAAATTTGTAAATTTGTACTGTGTGAATGGTGCTGTAATCCCCTACTTGGATAGTCTTTCGTTGATTTTATGGTCGTGGTCCCCTGATATTCCTTTGTTTGGTGTTATGTTTGTGTTAGGCTTTTATTCCCCTTACTGTCTGTGGCCAAGAACGAAGATCAACCGAAGACAAGAAGATGCAATTAATGAAATTTGCTGCGGTAAAATATCAAATGTGCCATGGCAACTTTAACAGATATCATGCAGCGAAAGTGTCGCGACAAGAGTTACAATGTGCCTTGGCAAGTTGTGGTGAGAAAAAAAAATCTTGCGATTTAGTTTCTGCTTTAATATAATTTCGATGAAAATCAGAATGTATTTTAAAAAAAAATATTCTAAGAGTGATGTTAGGATCTCTCTGGATATATTATGATACATTTTCTAGAAAAGTCTGCATAAGGTCTTGTACGAGAGTAAAAGGTGCCTCGAAACCTTAGGGCCCTTAAGGCCGGTGAGAGAGAGTCTAGGATTATGGGGTTGGTAATTGTGAGATTTTTTAGATAAATTATCTTGGGTGTTATGTTCTTGAAATCTCAGTTTAGAGTAAGACGATTGAGAGAATTGAGAAATCTTGTTTAGACTCTTCTCGATATAAGTTTGTAGCGAGGGTGAGATTGAGAACATCTCTGAAGATTGTAATTTTCTATTTATCACCTATTGGATTCTCCCGCTCCGCACAGTGGACGTCTCCCTCTTTCCCGAGAGTTTTACCACATACGTGAGGTGTTCGATCTTACTTCCTATGTTATCTCATCTCGAGTTTTAGTGATCTTATCACAACAGCCTCAATATTTCATTTTAAGTTCCTATTATTATATTAAATCCATATATCCCTCTTTAAAAAAAACAAAGCCAAAGTAGTACGCAAACAACAATTTAAGAAACATAATTTTTTTTGTCAACCCGACATTATATTTATTGCCCCAAGCTGGTGATATTTAAGAAACCATTGCCTCGATTATAATGACAATTTAATTTACACCCACGTATAGTGCGGTAATTCTTTAACAGTTTTTTGTATAACCAAAAGTAGTTAATTAACACATTACTTACAATTGAATATAGATGTAAAAGAAAAGGATATGTATATATTTGACTAAGTAGACATAATAAACACTATAAATTGTAAGTGCAGTATTTTGTAATGTTGTACAGGGTATTGGAAAAACTATAGTGAGTAAAAAGATTAAACAAGAAAGGAATTTTTGTGGCTTATATTTATGAGACATTTAACACCTTGAATTTGAAAAAATCGGTGCCCTCACTATTATATATTTTAATTAGCCTTCTGATTATTTTCATAATGTTTTTTAAAAGTAAAAATAACTTAAAAATTATCATATTTTATATTAATATTTTCGATTGCAAAGGAGATTTAAAATAAGAAAATAAAAAATTTAATATTAAGACATGATGAGTGCTAAACTCGTAACTTCTAAGATACCAGGTAAAGAGCGTGTTTTATAGAACTTTTCTGGATTATTAGTTAATTTTATTTTATTAGAAATTTGTTTATTCTTTAATCATAGATTGGCTTTTGAAGTGCATTAATATTTTATATGAAACGTTATCCTCTTTTCAAGATGTGTTTTTCTTCAAATACTAACAAATTTCGTACGAATTCCGGCTGAGCAGTCAGCCCATACATCGAAAATTGCCCCCATCATTAAGCACTGTGGACGACACCACCACCATCTTTATTGCGCCACCCAATTTGGCTATATTTAATTAAGAAATCAAAAAGTATTAGACATGTGTCCAAAAAAATCTTCTTTCGCAGGCAATGGGGCATTGAAATGCTCCTAACTCATTAAACATGCCTGGATTTATCTTCTCTCTAGGGATTGTCGGCAGAATGTTTAGGAGGGAAAACCATTTCTGTTATAGTCAGTAGTGAATTTATATATGCGTTATATGTAAAAAGTTTTTTGATTAAATTATAAGATGTAATAATTATAAAATATTAGAAATAAATTATAAAATTCATTCGAAAAATAAATAAATTATTATTATTATTAATTATCTTATTGATTGATTTAAAAATATCAAATTACTTCCTATGATTAAAATATATTTTAGTTTCTACTAAAATAAAACGTTATTCTAGTTATAAAAATTGCAAAATAATGAAATCGATTTTTTTTTGCTAGAATTAAGTCGATTTACTTTTAAAAAATTAAGGTTAATATAAGAAGTGAATGTATAATCTTTAAATAATGCAATTTTACAAACTATTATATATTTGTGGCTCATAATTCTAAACTTTTGCGAAAATAGAAATAAGCTCAAAACTAATGAATAATTATAATTAATCTTTCTTTTATGTGTAAAGTGGGTCTAAATGCATGGACACAGTTACAAAATTGAAAAAAAAATTCTTTGCAGGACGTACCGCACCAAGACAAACTTGCATTTGGTAAGGAAATACCAATGAAAGTTTGCCAAATAAAATTTACAATCAGTTGCTTTCCTTCATTAAACTTGTTGAGATATGTTGTTCTAAATGAAAAAATTGAGAAAGAAACCACAAGCTTATATGAAATTTGGGTTTAACAACCTATTAGCTTAAGCTTTGAGGTTGCAGATGAGCTCAAGTCTTAGGCCCAATGGATATTTTACTTGGGGTCAGAGCGGGTTATACTTCCGAGCGCTTGTGTGGGCTCACACCATGTCAGATTCTGTTTCGAGGCAGCCAAGAGTGCGTTTTATGTTAATCAGGCCCGAGAGTGGCCCGATCCAGTTTCGAAGTAGCTCAAAAGGTGCACCTCTAGTTAGGTTCGAGTGTGGAGCTCGAGGTTAATTTGGTATTTGTCCCCCCTTACCCGAGCATGGAAGATGATGTCCGACTCGTGATCAGTTGTTAAGGGCGGGTGTTGAGATATGTTGTTTCACATAGAAAAATTGGGAAAGAAACCACAAGCTTATATGAAACTTGGGTACGATAACCTATTAGCTTAAACTTTTGGGTTGCAGATGTGTTCAAGTCTGTGCGGACCCAGTGGGTATTTTACAAAACTCTTGTAACTTTATTTACATGCATATAATCTATCCAAAAGGAAAAAACGCAAATCTCTCTAGTTATCGCGTTGCTTCATCCATCCAATGACATCCCGCCACGAGTATCTCACAACGGCTAGTTTATAAATAAAAATACCCTATAATTTTAAGGATTAATATAAAACAAATCTCAAACTTTTCATATTTTAACGATTTTACCATGAACTTTTTTCTTTCATAAAAAAATCACAAACTATCGATTCAATAACGATGTTAAGAAATTTTCGATGTGTTCATCAGAGTGTCACATGTCACACGATGATTGGCCAATATTTTTTCAAATAAAAATAAATTATGAAAAAAAAAATGAAAAAATTCGAAGGGAAGAAGGGGGCTAGTGGTGGGGGTCTCGGCGCCGGCCACTACCTCCTAACTGGGGTCGTTGGCAACGTCAGTGGTCGTCGGCAATCCCAATCGGGGGCTCGATGGCTAGCGTTGAGGCCTTGAAGGCCAAAATCGAAGAAACGCCGAATTTTTTTTGCTCGAAAATAGGCAATTTTAAATATATAAATTTGGGGGTTCTTCGATTCCGACCTCTCCCCCAATTGGGGTTGGCGAAAACAATGACTCAAAGTTAGTAATTGCATATAATGTAAGAATTTATAAATAAAAATGCTTAGTAATTTGAATACATATGTATAAATATACTTGGAGATGAAATATTAATATGATAATATAAATGTCATCGAGACTTATGCGTAAATATGATGAGTATATAAATATATTTGGACATGATATATTTTAATTGTAATATATCCTCAAAACTTACGGATAAGTGTGATATACAAATTTATACTCAAAACTTGTAATTACTATTTTTTTTTATCAAATTAGAAAAATGATAATTTTGAAACATTACACCACTACTTTCTTTTTGCTTCTCCAGTATAGTAGTAATACATGAACTAGTCATAATTTTCAAAAAAAATGGATATAATTATTCTATAAAGGTATACGACAGAAAAAAGAATTATTTTCATGAGATTAAAGAAATTTAACTAAAACAATTAAGTTTGAATGATGTGAATATACAAATATATATTTCGTAAAACTCTTGTGCATGGCAAAAAAATCTGATATATATATGTATATATATATATATATAAATGAATTCACCTTAATAAATAAGGGTAAAATAGTAAATGTTGTTAATACATTTAATATGCAATATAGAAATTAAATAATAATTATTACTATTATGAATACCAAAATAAATATATTCAAAGAAATATATTAATTACTTATTGTTATTTCATATAAATAGATATTCATAATTTTAAGAAATTCATTAGTAAATAGTTATTCATAATTTTAAGCGAATTGGGAATTATCTAAAATTTTAAAATAAATTCTAAAAATCGTTCTTCACTTTATAAGAGTTCAATTAAGAAATCTCACATCGAAAATTATTCAAACTCATGAAACTTAATATATGAAATGTGATTGATAAAAAATAGTTCAATAACTTTAAGAGTTTATAGATTTTATAATTATTATTCTTTCATTAATTAAAACTAAGAATTTTAAATCTTTCTATAAATTATATAGATAATTGAGGTTATGTATATGAAGTATTTTACACGAGTATTTAGCTTGAACTCTTCAATTAATATTATTTAGTATGGATTTGAAATTTTACCTAGTTGAAATTTATATATTATCAACAATAATTTTCTATATGATAATATAAATTATAAAGTGATAGAAATTAAAGTCTTTATATTTAACTTCTCATAATAAAATTTTCTTTATAAATCTGTGCAATGCACTAGTTCAATTACCTAGTTCATATGCATACATATATATACATTAAAGAGAATAAATGAAAGACCAATGGGTGGGACGAGTCTAGATGTAACGGCACAAGACGTAGACTCAAAATCAAGAGGTCCCGTCTTCGATCATGACCACTGGGACTTATTTTCCTCAGTTGGAGGTGTCTCACATCAAGTCCGAATGACCTGTAGACCCGTAGACGAGAACGAAGATCAACCGAAGACAAGAAGACGCAATTAATGAAATTTGCTGCGTTAAAATACCAAATGTGCCATGGCAACTTTAACAGAGATCATGCAGCAAAAGTGTGGCGACAAGAGTTGCAATGTGCCTCGGTAAGTTTTTCTGAGGAAAAAACTCTCCTGATATTATGATACATTCTATTGTAAAGTCTATATAAGGTCTTGTTCGAGAGTAAAAGGTGCCTCGATACCGCGAAACCTTGGGGCCCTTAGGGCCAATGAGAGAGAGTCTGGGATTACGGGGTTGGTGATGGTGAGATTTTCTCGATAAATTCTCTTGGGTGTTATGTCCTTGAAATCTAAGTTTAGAGTAAGACAATTGAGAGAATTGAGAGATCTTGTTTAGACTCTTCTCAATATGGGTTTGTAATAGGGGTGAGATTGAGAACATCTATGAGGGTTGTAATATTTTGTTTATCATCTACTAGATTCTCCCGCTCCGCGCCGTGGACATCTCCTTCTTTCCTGAGAGTTTTACCACATATGTGAGGTGTTCGATCTTACTTTCTATGTTATCTCATCTCGAGTTTTAGTGATCTTGTCACAACAGCCACAATATTTTGTTTTAGTTTCCAATTATTATGTTAAATCCATAAATCTCTCTTAAAATAAAATAAAAAAAAGCCAAACTAGAAAGCAAACAACAATTTAGGAAACATATATATATATATATATATTGTCAACAGAATATCATCTTTATTTCCCCAAGCTGGTGATATTTAAGAAACCATTGCATGGATTATAATGACAATTTAGTTTACACCCGCGTGTAGCACTGTAATTCGTTAACAATTTTTTGTATAACCGAAAGTAGTTAATTAACACATTGCTAACAATTGAATATAGATATAAAAAAAAAGATATGTATATATTTGAGCAAGTAGACATAATAAACACTACAAATTGTAAGTGCGGTATTTTGTATAGTTGTACAGTGTATTGAAAAAACTATAATGAATAAAAAGATTAAACAAAAAATGAATTTCCGTGGCTCATATTTAACACATTGATTTTGAAAAGAATCGGTCCTCTAAATTTTATATATTTTAATTGAAATTCTCATTATTTCCATAATGTTTTTCAAAAGCAAAAATAACTTAAAAATTATCACTATTTTATAATTAATTTTTTCAATTATAAAAGAAGTTTAAAATAAGAAAATAAAAAATCTAATATTAAGACATGACGAGTTTTGAACTTGTAACTTCTAGATTGTCAGGCAAAAAGTGTGTTTTATAGAACTTTTTTGGACTTTTAGTTAAATTTATTTTATTAGAAATTTGTTTAATCTTTAATCATATATGAAGTTCATTAATATTTTGTATGAAACGTTATTCTCTTTTCAATAGAATTGTTTTTTAAATGCGAAAAAATTTCGTACGAATTCCGGCTGAGCAGTCAGCCCGTACATCGAAAATTGCCCCCATCATTAAGCACTGTGGACGACACCACCACCATCTTTATTGCGCCACCCAATTTGGCTATATTTAATTAAGAAATCAAAAAGTATTAGACATGTGTCCAAAAAAATCTTCTTTCGCAGGCAATGAGGCATTGAAATGCTCCTAACTCATTAAACATTCCTGCATTTATTTTCTCTCTAGGGATTGTCGGCAGAATGATTAGGAGGGAATACCATTTCTGTTATAGTCAGTAGTGAACTTATATATGCGTTATATGTAAAAAGTTTTTTAATTAAATCATACGATGTAATAACTATAAAATACTAGAAAATAAATAAAATTATAAATTTTATTCGAAAAATATATAATTAATTATTATTATTATTAATTATCTTATTGATTGATTTAAAAATATCAAATCAATTAAATATTGAATTACTTCCTATGATTAAAATATATTTTAGTTTCTACTAAAATAAAACGTTATTCTAGTTATAAAAATTGTAAAATAATAAAATCAATTTTTTTGCTAAAATTAAGTCGATTTACTTTTAAAAAAATTAAGGTTAATATAAGAAGTGAATGTATAATCTTTAAATAAGGCAATTTTACAAACTATTATATATTTGTGACTCATAATTCTAAACTTTTGCGAAAATAGAAATAAGCTAGAAACTAATGAATAATTATAATTAATCTTTCTTTTATGTGTAAAGTGGGTCTAAATGCATGGACACAGTTACAAAATTGAAAAAAAAATTCTTTGCATGACGTACTGCACCATGACAAATTTGCATTTGGTAAGGAAATACCAATGAGAGTTTGCCAAATAAAATTTACAATAAGTTGCTTTTCCTTCATTAAACTTGTTGAGATATGTTGTCTTACATGAAAAAATTGAGAAAGAAACCCCAAACTTATATGAAACTTGGGTTTAACAACCTATTAGCTTAAACTTTTAGGTTGCAGATGAGCTCAAGTCTTAGGCCCAATAGATATTTTACTTGGTATAAGAGCGGGTTATGCTTCCGAGCGTTCGTGTGGGCTCACACCATGTCAGATTCTGCTTTGAGGCAGCCAAAAGTGCGTTTTATGTTCATCAGGCCCGAGAGTGGTCCGGTCCAGTTTCGGAGTAGTTGAAAAGGTGCACCTCTAGTTAGGCCCGAGTGTGGAGCTCGAGGCCAATTTGGTATTTGTCCCCCCTTACCCAAGCACGGAAGAGTATGTCCGACTCGTGGTCAATTGTTAAGGGCGGTTGTTGAGATATATTGTTTCACAAAGAAAAATTGAGAAAGAAACCACAAGCTTATATGAAATTTGGGTCCAATAACCTATTAGTTTAAACTTTTGGGTTGCAGATGGACTCAACTCTGTGCAGACCCAATGGGTATTTTATAAAACTCTTGTAACTTTATTTACATGCACATATTTTATCCAAAAGGAAAAAACGCAAATCTCTCTAGTTATCGCGTTGCTTCATCCATCCAATGACATCCCGCCACGAGTATCTCACAACGGACAGTTTATAAATAAAAATACCCTATAATTTTAAGGATTAATATAAAACAAATCTCAAACTTTTCATATTTTAACGATTTTACCATGAACTTTTTTCTTTCATAAAAAAAACACAAACTATCGATTCAATAACGATGTTAAGAAATTTTCGATGTGTACATCAGAGTGTCATGTGTCACACGATGATTGGCCAATATTTTTTCAAATAAAAATAAATTGTGAAAAACAAAAATGAAAAAATTCGAAGGGAAGAAGGGGGCTGGTGGTGGGGGTCTCGGCACCGGCCACTTCCTCCTAACTAGGGTCGTTGGCAACGTCAGTGGTCGTCGGCAATCCCAATCGGGGGCTCGATGGCAAGCGTTGAGGCCTTGAAGGCCAAAATCGAAGAAACGCCGAATTTGTTTTGCTCGAAAATAGGCAATTTTAAATATATAAATTTGGGGGTTCTTCGATTCCGACCTCTCCCCCAATTGGGTTTGGCGAAAACAATGACTCAAAGTTAGTAATTGCATATAATGTAAGAATTTATAAATAAAAATGCTTAGTAATTTGAATACATATGTATAAATATACTTGGAGATGAAATATTAATATGATAATATAAATGTCATCGAGACTTATGCGTAAATATGATGAGTATATAAATATATTTGGACATGATATATTTTAATTGTAATATATCCTCAAAACTTACGGATAAGTGTGATATACAAATTTATACTCAAAACTTGTAATTACTATTTTTTTTATCAAATTAGAAAAATGATAATTTTGAAACATTACACCACTACTTTCTTTTTGCTTCTCCAGTATAGTAGTAATACATGAACTAGTCATAATTTTCAAAAACAATGGATATAATTATTCTATAAAGGTATACGACAGAAAAAAGAATTATTTTCATGAGATTAAAGAAATTTAACTAAAACAATTAAGTTTGAATGATGTGAATATACAAATATATATTTCGTAAAACTCTTGTGCATGGCAAAAAAATCTGATATATATATGTATATATATATATATATAAATGAATTCACCTTAATAAATAAGGGTAAAATAGTAAATGTTGTTAATACATTTAATATGCAATATAGAAATTAAATAATAATTATTACTATTATGAATACCGAAATAAATATATTCAAAGAAATATATTAATTACTTATTGTTATTTCATATAAATAGATATTCATAATTTTAAGAAATTCATTAGTAAATAGTTATTCATAATTTTAAGCGAATTGGGAATTATCTAAAATTTTAAAATAAATTCTAAAAATCGTTCTTCACTTTATAAGAGTTCAATTAAGAAATCTCACATCGAAAATTATTCAAACTCATGAAACTTAATATATGAAATGTGATTGATAAAAAATAGTTCAATAACTTTAAGAGTTTATAGATTTTGTAATTATTATTCTTTCATTAATTAAAACTAAGAATTTTAAATCTTTCTATAAATTATATAGATAATTGAGGTTATGTATATGAAGTATTTTACACGAGTATTTAGCTTGAGCTCTTCAATTAATATTATTTAGTATGGATTTGAAATTTTACCTAGTTGAAATTTATATATTATCAACAATAATTTTCTATATGATAATATAAATTATAAAGTGATAGAAATTAAAGTCTTTATATTTAACTTCTCATAATAAAATTTTCTTTATAAATCTGTGCAATGCACTAGTTCAATTACCTAGTTCATATGCATACATATATATACATTAAAGAGAATAAATGAAAGACCAATGGGTGGGACGAGTCTAGATGTAACGGCACAAGACGTAGACTCAAAATCAAGAGGTCCCGTCTTCGATCATGACCACTGGGACTTATTTTCCTCAGTTGGAGGTGTCTCACATCAAGTCCGAATGACCTGTAGACCCGTAGACGAGAACGAAGATCAACCGAAGACAAGAAGACGCAATTAATGAAATTTGCTGCGTTAAAATACCAAATGTGCCATGGTAACTTTAACAGAGATCATGCAGCAAAAGTGTGGCGACAAGAGTTGCAATGTGCCTCGGTAAGTTTTTCTGAGGAAAAAACTCTCCTGATATTATGATACATTCTATTGTAAAGTCTATATAAGGTCTTGTTCGAGAGTAAAAGGTGCCTCGATACCGCGAAACCTTGGGGCCCTTAGGGCCAATGAGAGAGAGTCTGGGATTACGGGGTTGGTGATGGTGAGATTTTCTCGATAAATTCTCTTGGGTGTTATGTCCTTGAAATCTAAGTTTAGAGTAAGACAATTGAGAGAATTGAGAGATCTTGTTTAGACTCTTCTCAATATGGGTTTGTAATAGGGGTGAGATTGAGAACATCTATGAGGGTTGTAATATTTTGTTTATCATCTACTAGATTCTCCCGCTCCGCGCCGTGGACATCTCCTTCTTTCCTGAGAGTTTTACCACATATGTGAGGTGTTCGATCTTACTTTCTATGTTATCTCATCTCGAGTTTTAGTGATCTTGTCACAACAGCCACAATATTTTGTTTTAGTTTCCAATTATTATGTTAAATCCATAAATCTCTCTTAAAATAAAAAAAAAAAAAGCCAAACTAGAAAGCAAACAACAATTTAGGAAACATATATATATATATATATATATATATTGTCAACAGAATATCATCTTTATTTCCCCAAGCTGGTGATATTTAAGAAACCATTGCATGGATTATAATGACAATTTAGTTTACACCCGCGTGTAGCACTGTAATTCGTTAACAATTTTTTGTATAACCGAAAGTAGTTAATTAACACATTGCTAACAATTGAATATAGATATAAAAAAAAAGATATGTATATATTTGAGCAAGTAGACATAATAAACACTACAAATTGTAAGTGCGGTATTTTGTATAGTTGTACAGTGTATTGAAAAAACTATAATGAATAAAAAGATTAAACAAAAAATGAATTTCCGTGGCTCATATTTAACACATTGATTTTGAAAAGAATCGGTCCTCTAAATTTTATATATTTTAATTGAAATTCTCATTATTTCCATAATGTTTTTCAAAAGCAAAAATAACTTAAAAATTATCACTATTTTATAATTAATTTTTTCAATTATAAAAGAAGTTTAAAATAAGAAAATAAAAAATCTAATATTAAGACATGACGAGTGTTGAACTTGTAACTTCTAGATTGTCAGGCAAAAAGTGTGTTTTATAGAACTTTTTTGGACTTTTAGTTAAATTTATTTTATTAGAAATTTGTTTAATCTTTAATCATATATGAAGTTCATTAATATTTTGTATGAAACGTTATTCTCTTTTCAATAGAATTTTTTTTAAATGCGAAAAAATTTCGTACGAATTCCGGCTGAGCAGTCAGCCCCGTACATCGAAAATTGCCCCCATCATTAAGCACTGTGGACGACACCACCACCATCTTTATTGCGCCACCCAATTTGGCTATATTTAATTAAGAAATCAAAAAGTATTAGACATGTGTCCAAAAAAATCTTCTTTCGCAGGCAATGAGGCATTGAAATGCTCCTAACTCATTAAACATTCCTGCATTTATTTTCTCTCTAGGGATTGTCGGCAGAATGATTAGGAGGGAATACCATTTCTGTTATAGTCAGTAGTGAACTTATATATGCGTTATATGTAAAAAGTTTTTTAATTAAATCATACGATGTAATAACTATAAAATACTAGAAAATAAATAAAATTATAAATTTTATTCGAAAAATATATAATTAATTATTATTATTAATAATTATCTTATTGATTGATTTAAAAATATCAAATCAATTAAATATTGAATTACTTCCTATGATTAAAATATATTTTAGTTTCTACTAAAATAAAACGTTATTCTAGTTATAAAAATTGTAAAATAATAAAATCAATTTTTTTGCTAAAATTAAGTCGATTTACTTTTAAAAAAATTAAGGTTAATATAAGAAGTGAATGTATAATCTTTAAATAAGGCAATTTTACAAACTATTATATATTTGTGACTCATAATTCTAAACTTTTGCGAAAATAGAAATAAGCTAGAAACTAATGAATAATTATAATTAATCTTTCTTTTATGTGTAAAGTGGGTCTAAATGCATGGACACAGTTACAAAATTGAAAAAAATATTCTTTGCATGACGTACTGCACCATGACAAATTTGCATTTGGTAAGGAAATACCAATGAGAGTTTGCCAAATAAAATTTACAATCAGTTGCTTTTCCTTCATTAAACTTGTTGAGATATGTTGTCTTACATGAAAAAATTGAGAAAGAAACCCCAAACTTATATGAAACTTGGGTTTCACAACCTATTAGCTTAAACTTTTAGGTTGCAGATGAGCTCAAGTCTTAGGCCCAATAGATATTTTACTTGGTATAAGAGCGGGTTATGCTTCCGAGCGTTCGTGTGGGCTCACACCATGTCAGATTCTGTTTTGAGGCAGCCAAAAGTGCGTTTTATGTTAATCAGGCCCGAGAGTGGTCCGGTCCAGTTTCGAAGTAGCTGAAAAGGTGCACCTCTAGTTAGGCCCGAGTGTGGAGCTCGAGGCCAATTTGGTATTTGTCCCCCCTTACCCAAGCACGGAAGAGTATGTCCGACTCGTGGTCAATTGTTAAGGGCGGTTGTTGAGATATATTGTTTCACATAGAAAAATTGAGAAAGAAACCACAAGCTTATATGAAATTTGGGTCCAATAACCTATTAGTTTAAACTTTTGGGTTGCAGATGGACTCAACTCTGTGCAGACCCAATGGGTATTTTATAAAACTCTTGTAACTTTATTTACATGCACATATTTTATCCAAAAGGAAAAAACGCAAATCTCTCTAGTTATCGCGTTGCTTCATCCATCCAATGACATCCCGCCACGAGTATCTCACAACGGCCAGTTTATAAATAAAAATACCCTATAATTTTAAGGATTAATATAAAACAAATCTCAAACTTTTCATATTTTAACGATTTTACCATGAACTTTTTTCTTTCATAAAAAAAAACACAAACTATCGATTCAATAACGATGTTAAGAAATTTTCGATGTGTACATCAGAGTGTCATGTGTCACACGATGATTGGCCAATATTTTTTCAAATAAAAATAAACTGTGAAAAACAAAAATGAAAAAATTCGAAGGGAAGAAGGGGGCTGGTGGTGGGGGTCTCGGCACCGGCCACTTCCTCCTAACTAGGGTCGTTGGCAACGTCAGTGGTCGTCGGCAATCCCAATCGGGGGCTCGATGGCTAGCGTTGAGGCCTTGAAGGCCAAAATCGAAGAAACGCCGAATTTTTTTTGCTCGAAAATAGGCAATTTTAAATATATAAATTTGGGGGTTCTTCGATTCCGACCTCTCCCCCAATTGGGGTTGGCGAAAACAATGACTCAAAGTTAGTAATTGCATATAATGTAAGAATTTATAAATAAAAATGCTTAGTAATTTGAATACATATGTATAAATATACTTGGAGATGAAATATTAATATGATAATATAAATGTCATCGAGACTTATGCGTAAATATGATGAGTATATAAATATATTTGGACATGATATATTTTAATTGTAATATATCCTCAAAACTTACGGATAAGTGTGATATACAAATTTATACTCAAAACTTGTAATTACTATTTTTTTTTATCAAATTAGAAAAATGATAATTTTGAAACATTACACCACTACTTTCTTTTTGCTTCTCCAGTATAGTAGTAATACATGAACTAGTCATAATTTTCAAAAAAAAATGGATATAATTATTCTATAAAGGTATACGACAGAAAAAAGAATTATTTTCATGAGATTAAAGAAATTTAACTAAAACAATTAAGTTTGAATGATGTGAATATACAAATATATATTTCGTAAAACTCTTGTGCATGGCAAAAAAATCTGATATATATATGTATATATATATATATATAAATGAATTCACCTTAATAAATAAGGGTAAAATAGTAAATGTTGTTAATACATTTAATATGCAATATAGAAATTAAATAATAATTATTACTATTATGAATACCGAAATAAATATATTCAAAGAAATATATTAATTACTTATTGTTATTTCATATAAATAGATATTCATAATTTTAAGAAATTCATTAGTAAATAGTTATTCATAATTTTAAGCGAATTGGGAATTATCTAAAATTTTAAAATAAATTCTAAAAATCGTTCTTCACTTTATAAGAGTTCAATTAAGAAATCTCACATCGAAAATTATTCAAACTCATGAAACTTAATATATGAAATGTGATTGATAAAAAATAGTTCAATAACTTTAAGAGTTTATAGATTTTGTAATTATTATTCTTTCATTAATTAAAACTAAGAATTTTAAATCTTTCTATAAATTATATAGATAATTGAGGTTATGTATATGAAGTATTTTACACGAGTATTTAGCTTGAGCTCTTCAATTAATATTATTTAGTATGGATTTGAAATTTTACCTAGTTGAAATTTATATATTATCAACAATAATTTTCTATATGATAATATAAATTATAAAGTGATAGAAATTAAAGTCTTTATATTTAACTTCTCATAATAAAATTTTCTTTATAAATCTGTGCAATGCACTAGTTCAATTACCTAGTTCATATGCACACATATATATACATTAAAGAGAATAAATGAAAGACCAATGGGTGGGACGAGTCTAGATGTAACGGCACAAGACGTAGACTCAAAATCAAGAGGTCCCGTCTTCGATCATGACCACTGGGACTTATTTTCCTCAGTTGGAGGTGTCTCACATCAAGTCCGAATGACCTGTAGACCCGTAGACGAGAACGAAGATCAACCGAAGACAAGAAGACGCAATTAATGAAATTTGCCGCGTTAAAATACCAAATGTGCCATGGCAACTTTAACAGAGATCATGCAGCAAAAGTGTGGCGACAAGAGTTGCAATGTGCCTCGGTAAGTTTTTCTGAGGAAAAAACTCTCCTGATATTATGATACATTCTATTGTAAAGTCTATATAAGGTCTTGTTCGAGAGTAAAAGGTGCCTCGATACCGCGAAACCTTGGGGCCCTTAGGGCCAATGAGAGAGAGTCTGGGATTACGGGGTTGGTGATGGTGAGATTTTCTCGATAAATTCTCTTGGGTGTTATGTCCTTGAAATCTAAGTTTAGAGTAAGACAATTGAGAGAATTGAGAGATCTTGTTTAGACTCTTCTCAATATGGGTTTGTAATAGGGGTGAGATTGAGAACATCTATGAGGGTTGTAATATTTTGTTTATCATCTACTAGATTCTCCCGCTCCGCGCCGTGGACATCTCCTTCTTTCCTGAGAGTTTTACCACATATGTGAGGTGTTCGATCTTACTTTCTATGTTATCTCATCTCGAGTTTTAGTGATCTTGTCACAACAGCCACAATATTTTGTTTTAGTTTCCAATTATTATGTTAAATCCATAAATCTCTCTTAAAATAAAATAAAAAAAAGCCAAACTAGAAAGCAAACAACAATTTAGGAAACATATATATATATATATATATTGTCAACAGAATATCATCTTTATTTCCCCAAGCTGGTGATATTTAAGAAACCATTGCATGGATTATAATGACAATTTAGTTTACACCCGCGTGTAGCACTGTAATTCGTTAACAATTTTTTGTATAACCGAAAGTAGTTAATTAACACATTGCTAACAATTGAATATAGATATAAAAAAAAAGATATGTATATATTTGAGCAAGTAGACATAATAAACACTACAAATTGTAAGTGCGGTATTTTGTATAGTTGTACAGTGTATTGAAAAAACTATAATGAATAAAAAGATTAAACAAAAAATGAATTTCCGTGGCTCATATTTAACACATTGATTTTGAAAAGAATCGGTCCTCTAAATTTTATATATTTTAATTGAAATTCTCATTATTTCCATAATGTTTTTCAAAAGCAAAAATAACTTAAAAATTATCACTATTTTATAATTAATTTTTTCAATTATAAAAGAAGTTTAAAATAAGAAAATAAAAAATCTAATATTAAGACATGACGAGTGTTGAACTTGTAACTTCTAGATTGTCAGGCAAAAAGTGTGTTTTATAGAACTTTTTTGGACTTTTAGTTAAATTTATTTTATTAGAAATTTGTTTAATCTTTAATCATATATGAAGTTCATTAATATTTTGTATGAAACGTTATTCTCTTTTCAATAGAATTTTTTTTTAAATGCGAAAAAATTTCGTACGAATTCCGGCTGAGCAGTCAGCCCCGTACATCGAAAATTGCCCCCATCATTAAGCACTGTGGACGACACCACCACCATCTTTATTGCGCCACCCAATTTGGCTATATTTAATTAAGAAATCAAAAAGTATTAGACATGTGTCCAAAAAAATCTTCTTTCGCAGGCAATGAGGCATTGAAATGCTCCTAACTCATTAAACATTCCTGCATTTATTTTCTCTCTAGGGATTGTCGGCAGAATGATTAGGAGGGAATACCATTTCTGTTATAGTCAGTAGTGAACTTATATATGCGTTATATGTAAAAAGTTTTTTAATTAAATCATACGATGTAATAACTATAAAATACTAGAAAATAAATAAAATTATAAATTTTATTCGAAAAATATATAATTAATTATTATTATTATTAATTATCTTATTGATTGATTTAAAAATATCAAATCAATTAAATATTGAATTACTTCCTATGATTAAAATATATTTTAGTTTCTACTAAAATAAAACGTTATTCTAGTTATAAAAATTGTAAAATAATAAAATCAATTTTTTTGCTAAAATTAAGTCGATGTACTTTTAAAAAAATTAAGGTTAATATAAGAAGTGAATGTATAATCTTTAAATAAGGCAATTTTACAAACTATTATATATTTGTGACTCATAATTCTAAACTTTTGCGAAAATAGAAATAAGCTAGAAACTAATGAATAATTATAATTAATCTTTCTTTTATGTGTAAAGTGGGTCTAAATGCATGGACACAGTTACAAAATTGAAAAAAATATTCTTTGCATGACGTACTGCACCATGACAAATTTGCATTTGGTAAGGAAATACCAATGAGAGTTTGCCAAATAAAATTTACAATCAGTTGCTTTTCCTTCATTAAACTTGTTGAGATATGTTGTCTTACATGAAAAAATTGAGAAAGAAACCCCAAACTTATATGAAACTTGGGTTTCACAACCTATTAGCTTAAACTTTTAGGTTGCAGATGAGCTCAAGTCTTAGGCCCAATAGATATTTTACTTGGTATAAGAGCGGGTTATGCTTCCGAGCGTTCGTGTGGGCTCACACCATGTCAGATTCTGTTTTGAGGCAGCCAAAAGTGCGTTTTATGTTAATCAGGCCCGAGAGTGGTCCGGTCCAGTTTCGAAGTAGCTGAAAAGGTGCACCTCTAGTTAGGCCCGAGTGTGGAGCTCGAGGCCAATTTGGTATTTGTCCCCCCTTACCCAAGCACGGAAGAGTATGTCCGACTCGTGGTCAATTGTTAAGGGCGGTTGTTGAGATATATTGTTTCACATAGAAAAATTGAGAAAGAAACCACAAGCTTATATGAAATTTGGGTCCAATAACCTATTAGTTTAAACTTTTGGGTTGCAGATGGACTCAACTCTGTGCAGACCCAATGGGTATTTTATAAAACTCTTGTAACTTTATTTACATGCACATATTTTATCCAAAAGGAAAAAACGCAAATCTCTCTAGTTATCGCGTTGCTTCATCCATCCAATGACATCCCGCCACGAGTATCTCACAACGGCCAGTTTATAAATAAAAATACCCTATAATTTTAAGGATTAATATAAAACAAATCTCAAACTTTTCATATTTTAACGATTTTACCATGAACTTTTTTCTTTCATAAAAAAAAACACAAACTATCGATTCAATAACGATGTTAAGAAATTTTCGATGTGTACATCAGAGTGTCATGTGTCACACGATGATTGGCCAATATTTTTTCAAATAAAAATAAATTGTGAAAAACAAAAATGAAAAAATTCGAAGGGAAGAAGGGGGCTGGTGGTGGGGGTCTCGGCACCGGCCACTTCCTCCTAACTAGGGTCGTTGGCAACGTCAGTGGTCGTCGGCAATCCCAATCGGGGGCTCGATGGCTAGCGTTGAGGCCTTGAAGGCCAAAATCGAAGAAACGCCGAATTTTTTTTGCTCGAAAATAGGCAATTTTAAATATATAAATTTGGGGGTTCTTCGATTCCGACCTCTCCCCCAATTGGGGTTGGCGAAAACAATGACTCAAAGTTAGTAATTGCATATAATGTAAGAATTTATAAATAAAAATGCTTAGTAATTTGAATACATATGTATAAATATACTTGGAGATGAAATATTAATATGATAATATAAATGTCATCGAGACTTATGCGTAAATATGATGAGTATATAAATATATTTGGACATGATATATTTTAATTGTAATATATCCTCAAAACTTACGGATAAGTGTGATATACAAATTTATACTCAAAACTTGTAATTACTATTTTTTTTATCAAATTAGAAAAATGATAATTTTGAAACATTACACCACTACTTTCTTTTTGCTTCTCCAGTATAGTAGTAATACATGAACTAGTCATAATTTTCAAAAAAAAATGGATATAATTATTCTATAAAGGTATACGACAGAAAAAAGAATTATTTTCATGAGATTAAAGAAATTTAACTAAAACAATTAAGTTTGAATGATGTGAATATACAAATATATATTTCGTAAAACTCTTGTGCATGGCAAAAAAATCTGATATATATATGTATATATATATATATATATAAATGAATTCACCTTAATAAATAAGGGTAAAATAGTAAATGTTGTTAATACATTTAATATGCAATATAGAAATTAAATAATAATTATTACTATTATGAATACCGAAATAAATATATTCAAAGAAATATATTAATTACTTATTGTTATTTCATATAAATAGATATTCATAATTTTAAGAAATTCATTAGTAAATAGTTATTCATAATTTTAAGCGAATTGGGAATTATCTAAAATTTTAAAATAAATTCTAAAAATCGTTCTTCACTTTATAAGAGTTCAATTAAGAAATCTCACATCGAAAATTATTCAAACTCATGAAACTTAATATATGAAATGTGATTGATAAAAAATAGTTCAATAACTTTAAGAGTTTATAGATTTTATAATTATTATTCTTTCATTAATTAAAACTAAGAATTTTAAATCTTTCTATAAATTATATAGATAATTGAGGTTATGTATATGAAGTATTTTACACGAGTATTTAGCTTGAGCTCTTCAATTAATATTATTTAGTATGGATTTGAAATTTTACCTAGTTGAAATTTATATATTATCAACAATAATTTTCTATATGATAATATAAATTATAAAGTGATAGAAATTAAAGTCTTTATATTTAACTTCTCATAATAAAATTTTCTTTATAAATCTGTGCAATGCACTAGTTCAATTACCTAGTTCATATGCATACATATATATACATTAAAGAGAATAAATGAAAGACCAATGGGTGGGACGAGTCTAGATGTAACGGCACAAGACGTAGACTCAAAATCAAGAGGTCCCGTCTTCGATTATGACCACTGGGACTTATTTTCCTCAGTTGGAGGTGTCTCACATCAAGTCCGAATGACCTGTAGACCCGTAGACGAGAACGAAGATCAACCGAAGACAAGAAGACGCAATTAATGAAATTTGCTGCGTTAAAATACCAAATGTGCCATGGCAACTTTAACAGAGATCATGCAGCAAAAGTGTGGCGACAAGAGTTGCAATGTGCCTCGGTAAGTTTTTCTGAGGAAAAAACTCTCCTGATATTATGATACATTCTATTGTAAAGTCTATATAAGGTCTTGTTCGAGAGTAAAAGGTGCCTCGATACCGCGAAACCTTGGGGCCCTTAGGGCCAATGAGAGAGAGTCTGGGATTACGGGGTTGGTGATGGTGAGATTTTCTCGATAAATTCTCTTGGGTGTTATGTCCGTGAAATCTAAGTTTAGAGTAAGACAATTGAGAGAATTGAGAGATCTTGTTTAGACTCTTCTCAATATGGGTTTGTAATAGGGGTGAGATTGAGAACATCTATGAGGGTTGTAATATTTTGTTTATCATCTACTAGATTCTCCCGCTCCGCGCCGTGGACATCTCCTTCTTTCCTGAGAGTTTTACCACATATGTGAGGTGTTCGATCTTACTTTCTATGTTATCTCATCTCGAGTTTTAGTGATCTTGTCACAACAGCCACAATATTTTGTTTTAGTTTCCAATTATTATGTTAAATCCATAAATCTCTCTTAAAATAAAATAAAAAAAAGCCAAACTAGAAAGCAAACAACAATTTAGGAAACATATATATATATATATATATATATTGTCAACAGAATATCATCTTTATTTCCCCAAGCTGGTGATATTTAAGAAACCATTGCATGGATTATAATGACAATTTAGTTTACACCCGCGTGTAGCACTGTAATTCGTTAACAATTTTTTGTAAAACCGAAAGTAGTTAATTAACAAATTGCTAACAATTGAATATAGATATAAAAAAAAAGATATGTATATATTTGAGCAAGTAGACATAATAAACACTACAAATTGTAAGTGCGGTATTTTGTATAGTTGTACAGTGTATTGAAAAAACTATAATGAATAAAAAGATTAAACAAAAAATGAATTTCCGTGGCTCATATTTAACACATTGATTTTGAAAAGAATCGGTCCTCTAAATTTTATATATTTTAATTGAAATTCTCATTATTTCCATAATGTTTTTCAAAAGCAAAAATAACTTAAAAATTATCACTATTTTATAATTAATTTTTTCAATTATAAAAGAAGTTTAAAATAAGAAAATAAAAAATCTAATATTAAGACATGACGAGTGTTGAACTTGTAACTTCTAGATTGTCAGGCAAAAAGTGTGTTTTATAGAACTTTTTTGGACTTTTAGTTAAATTTATTTTATTAGAAATTTGTTTAATCTTTAATCATATATGAAGTTCATTAATATTTTGTATGAAACGTTATTCTCTTTTCAATAGAATTTTTTTTTAAATGCGAAAAAATTTCGTACGAATTCCGGCTGAGCAGTCAGCCCGTACATCGAAAATTGCCCCCATCATTAAGCACTGTGGACGACACCACCACCATCTTTATTGCGCCACCCAATTTGGCTATATTTAATTAAGAAATCAAAAAGTATTAGACATGTGTCCAAAAAAATCTTCTTTCGCAGGCAATGAGGCATTGAAATGCTCCTAACTCATTAAACATTCCTGCATTTATTTTCTCTCTAGGGATTGTCGGCAGAATGATTAGGAGGGAATACCATTTCTGTTATAGTCAGTAGTGAACTTATATATGCGTTATATGTAAAAAGTTTTTTAATTAAATCATACGATGTAATAACTATAAAATACTAGAAAATAAATAAAATTATAAATTTTATTCGAAAAATATATAATTAATTATTATTATTAATAATTATCTTATTGATTGATTTAAAAATATCAAATCAATTAAATATTGAATTACTTCCTATGATTAAAATATATTTTAGTTTCTACTAAAATAAAACGTTATTCTAGTTATAAAAATTGTAAAATAATAAAATCAATTTTTTTGCTAAAATTAAGTCGATTTACTTTTAAAAAAATTAAGGTTAATATAAGAAGTGAATGTATAATCTTTAAATAAGGCAATTTTACAAACTATTATATATTTGTGACTCATAATTCTAAACTTTTGCGAAAATAGAAATAAGCTAGAAACTAATGAATAATTATAATTAATCTTTCTTTTATGTGTAAAGTGGGTCTAAATGCATGGACACAGTTACAAAATTGAAAAAAATATTCTTTGCATGACGTACTGCACCATGACAAATTTGCATTTGGTAAGGAAATACCAATGAGAGTTTGCCAAATAAAATTTACAATCAGTTGCTTTTCCTTCATTAAACTTGTTGAGATATGTTGTCTTACATGAAAAAATTGAGAAAGAAACCCCAAACTTATATGAAACTTGGGTTTAACAACCTATTAGCTTAAACTTTTAGGTTGCAGATGAGCTCAAGTCTTAGGCCCAATAGATATTTTACTTGGTATAA
The DNA here is from genome assembly GCF_007655135.1 of Punica granatum. NCBI lineage: Eukaryota > Viridiplantae > Streptophyta > Magnoliopsida > Myrtales > Lythraceae > Punica > Punica granatum. The sequence goes on from NC_045128.1 coordinate 5,890,769, forward strand.
GAGCGGGTTATGCTTCCGAGCGTTCGTGTGGGCTCACACCATGTCAGATTCTGTTTTGAGGCAGCCAAAAGTGCGTTTTATGTTAATCAGGCCCGAGAGTGGTCCGGTCCAGTTTCGAAGTAGCTGAAAAGGTGCACCTCTAGTTAGGCCCGAGTGTGGAGCTCGAGGCTAATTTGGTATTTGTCCCCCCTTACCCGAGCACGGAAGAGTATGTCCGACTCGTGGTCAGTTGTTAAGGGCGGGTGTTGAGATATGTTGTTTCACATAGAAAAATTGAGAAAGAAACCACAAGTTTATATGAAATTTGGGTCTAATAACCTATTAGCTTAAAATTTTGGATTGCAGATGGGCTCAAGTCTGTGCAGACCCAATGGGTATTTTATAAAACTCTTGTAACTTTATTTACATGCATATATTTTATTCAAAAGGAAAAAACGCAAATCTCTCTAGTTATAAAAAAAAAAAAGAAGAAGGCAAAACTATCAATTTCATAAATGTAGTTGTCCTCTGCTCTCACTGGAATACCTATTAAAATTTTGCTCTTAATTTCACACACATACTATTGTTCCACCAATCAATTTGCCCAATCGCGAAGTTGCTATCACGGTCAGACATGGCACAAACGGCGTTTGCTAATCGGACCTGGCATCAAAAGTGCTCAAACGACGGCGTTTTGAGAGCCGTTCTTATACAAGAAACGACTAACCAGGACTTCGTTTCATCCACTTCCTCCGAACGACGTCGTGCTGCCCCTGCCCTTGGAACAACGCCGTTCCATCTACATCCGACGCACATTTGAGCGGCAATTGTCTGCCCTCTTTCCCTCCAATTTTCCCAAATACTCTTGCATATTAACCTAACGTAACACTGAAAATAAAAAAAAAAATCTGTAATTCTCTCTCCGATTAAAGTGCAATCAAAGGTGTAGTCAGTCTCCGAATAAAGTTTAATCGAAGGTTAAGATGCGTTCGAGGGTTTCCGTGCTGATTTTGCTTTGTTTGGTGTTATGTTTGTGTTAGGCTTTTATTCCCCTCACTGTTTGTGGCCCCTCCGTGCACCCCCCAATTGATGCTTTCCATGGTCGTGCTCCCATTATTATTACATTGCTACGTGTTTGTGTTCATTCTGCTTGTCGTCCGGAATGTTTGTTGTAGTAGTTTCCTGTTAGGTGTCCTCTGTGCCCCCCTGGCCCCCCCCCCCCCCCCCCCCTTTTTTTTTTCTTTTTCCTTCATCTCATTATAATATTGACTTAATTCAAAATTATTTAATGTAGGAATCAATGACTTGTGCACATTGATATGTCACCATGATGGTGGTAAATTTATGAGTCTGCCCGAGCTTCAGTATCTTGTAGGACATACAAGTGGGTGGAAGAATATTGACATCGATAAAGTTTCCATTCCTTATCTAAAACGGTTGTATGAGAGACTTGGTATGAGTCATCATTCAAGGAAGTGTATTTTAGGGTTCCTGGCTTTGAATTGGACAAGGGTCTCAGAGAACTTGAATGTGCGGATGATGTGAACATGTCGTATGCTTGTGTTGCAAATGTTAGAGAGGTTGACTTCTATTTTGTGGTTGAAACAGAGGATGAAGGTAAGACTCAAAGGGAGCCTGTAGTGCCATCTAATAGGGAAATTGCAGACCAGGTTGCGAATATGCATACAGATGTTTCACAGGTTTACTTAACAGCAGAGGTTGACTATTTAAACAAACTATTGCAATAGGCAGACCAATCAAATGTGTAAGGAATGAGAAGCGACTGTGCAAGTACAAATTGTGAAAAGGGGTTGTGACTGGGAAATGTATTGCTCATGGGTCGAACCATATGGCTGTTATCAAATCAAGACCCACAATCCCAACCACACGTGCTGCAGAAAGTTGAAGGACGAGCAAGCAAAACAGAGAGTGGGTTGCTGGTAAGTTGGTTGAAATACTGAGGAGTAATCGAGACATGACTGGTGGGGACGCTTTTATATTCATTGTGGAGAAGTACCAAGTGCATGTGCCTGAACCCACAATATACAGAGCTATGCAATTTTCCAAAGAGAAGGTTGAAGGCAGTGAGATAGAGCAATATGGTAAGCTTAGGGACTATGTCCAGAGTTATTGACGAGCAATCATGGCTCAACAGTGCAACTTGGAGTGCAGAGATCTGACTTGAGCCTTCCCCCAAGATTTGATAGACTGTATATATCCTTTAATGCAACAAAGAGTGGATTGTTAGCTGGGTGTAGACCTCTTATAGGAATTGATGATTGTTTATTGAAAGGATATTATGGAGAAAACTTTTTAACAGCAGTGACTTAGGATGGGAACAATTCATTTCACGTCATTGCTTATTCTGTGGCGGAGCAGGGATTGGTTTAATCGTTAGTGATAGATTGGCTTTTGAAGTGCCCTTAGAGAGCTTGTGCCCGTCATTGAGGCACTGTGGAGTCTGGACTATACCACCCGCATCTTTATTGCGCCACCCAAGTTGGCGATATTTTAGAAATCATTGCCTCATGTAACTTCAATTTATCGACATTAATAAACCATTAACCAATCAACCGAGGTCTTCGAGGTTGGTCCCATAACGGGACTAGCCAGCGTGTGGGGAAATATTCCCCACTCACAGGATTTTTTTTTCTCATTTTCCATTTTTAAAAAATATATTTTTAGTTGTCTTGTCTTTTTAAAATCAAAATAAGGTAGTGGTTGACCCAATTCCGGGATGGCTAACAGGATTTTGTTTTCTAACTTTCCATTTTAAGAAAATATATTTTTTCTTTAGTATTGTCTTTTTAAAACCATAACAATGTAGTTATAGTGACCCGGTCCCAGTTGTTGCGTTGGCCCAAATGATCTCATCATTATAGTTGGATCAGTCATTTAAAAAAAAACTCTCAATTTTTATCGGAAAAAATAGGAGAAATTTAGCATAAAATATAATATACACTATCTAGATAAACAACAATTTTCTTTTTTAACTCCCGGATACTTGTCTTTTTAATCTCACATTTAAAAAAAATTCTCCTCTTTTCAAGTATTTTTAAACCCGATAAGGTAGCGAGTGACCCAGTTGACACGTTCTTTATGATGAATGAACACGTGCTCATATTTGTCATATTTTCAAAAAAAAAAAAGATTACAAGATCAACACTTTTTTAATGGCAGCTACACATGGAGTCTGTAATTTGCAAAGTATAAAACGAGATCCAATTTTCCTTTTCGTGAATCTTATTATTTAATATATGCATGGTTAATTTTCTTTGATAACAATGTTACAGACAAACGCATGTGCTGTTGAATTAGTCAAAATTTCAAAAATATTTGGATATAATTATTATCTATTGTATGCGATAAAAAAAATTATTTTCATGAAATTTGTTAAATTTCACTAAAGCGAATAAGTTTGAATCATATAAATTACAAATATATTTCTCGTAAAATTCCCGTGTAGAGCACGAGTGAAAAAATTAGTATATATATAAAGTTGAATCCACCCTAATAAATAAGGGTGAAAAAATGTTGTTCCCGACACATTTGTTTACGTAATCAAAGTTAACTTAACTTAACTTTAATTTTTTCGATCTACAAAACAAACTTTAATTTTCCCTCGATTCAACAATACAATTATTACTTTTTTTATCTTTTACTTTAAATTCTCTCTCATACTTTTTGTTAACTATTATTACAATTAATTTTGTAATATTAAATTTTCTCAACTATTTAACATTTTTTTCTCAATTCAACAATACAATCATTCCTTTTTTATCTTTATCTTCAAATTTTCTCATATACTTTTCTCAACTACTTTTGTCTTCATCTCCTCAAATTAAAATAAACCAAATTAAATCAAACTTGACTACGTTACCAAATACAACGTTATGATATTTAGAAAGGTAGATGTCAAAATGCTATATGGTTTTAGGGTTCGACGTTTGTTCCGCTTAAGTAAGGTTTGGAATTTGAGTCGTTGTGAATGAAGAAAATCTACGACTATGAGAACTTTACCCCCTAGTTGAAATTCATTGGGCTTCCAGAAACTAGGGTATACGCTGAAAAAAATAATATATGGTTTAAAGGGCAAATATATAAATAATATATGTAGTGTACTGAATAATGATATAATTGTAAATATTATATATTTAGGATTAAATGGAATTAAATTAGTAAATGCATATAAAGTATGAATCTATGTATAATTAAAAAAGCCAAGGCAAATCGTCAGAATGCGCCACGTAGGATGAAGTACGTCTCTACTTGCATGACCTTTCAGTCACCTCTAATAAAAAGGTGACAACTAGTGCGATTACGTACCACCACCCTATTTCGGGAAGTCAAAAGACATGTATTCATTGTAACCGATAAAAGATATGCATTCTTGAAAGATCATAAACATATTTATAACTTACATTTATAATGGGTAAATATATTATTTGAGATTTAATGGAGTTTCGTGTTTAGAAAAAAAATATATCTATTTTTAGCTTTGTTTTCCATAAGGGAAGATCGAAATTTGAGAATGAAGTTGTTCACAAACTATCCTTAGCGGAACTGTAAAGATGTTCTCAAATCATGGGGTCACTCGAGATATTTTGAGGCTTGTGAATTGATATTCTATATTAGTGATTTTATAATAAGTAGCAACCTAATTCTTTTTAGGACGGCCAATAAATTTTTTATTATTGAGAGAAGATACAGTGATATGATACACAAAAATTGATATGTTTTACATTATTATTTTTTATTGTATGGAGGGAATAAACTATTTTTATTGCATTTTTGAATTAGGGAGGATTGATAAGACTGTTATTATGGATGAACTATGAGGGTTGCTTCACATGTTGAGGTTAAATATTGCATATGTTACTTACACAGTTGGTTTTTTCCGTAAAAATTATCAGTTATTTGATTGATTAAGGTGTAAATCTAGCCCACACAATTGCGCAGGCCTTTCCCCAAGTAAATGTAATGTCCAATCCAAATCCCTAGAAAGGAGAGAACCTTTCAGTGCTCTTGTAAATTGTCATGGCAAATCTCGTACTTATAAATCATGTCCACCTTCTAATTTCGATATTTTAAATTGCATATCGCCAACCTGAGCAAAAAAAAAAGAGAGCATATTTTCGAGCCAAAAAAGAAAATTAAAATTGCATATCATTGAGGATTTGACTGAGTCTGGGCCATGGACGCGACAAAGGGTGACAGCATGTCAACATGTGTACTTGGACGCCAACATACTCCTTGTAGTCTGGTGTTCGGCTTCTAACAAATATCCCTTTCGAGACATACATTCCCCGCTTTTGATGGAAAATCCAACAGGAAAATGAGAAAGTCCAATCAGCTTTATTGATGAAATTCCAAACCTTTTCAAAATGTTTCATCCCATTTGTTTCCATTTGCAGTTCTTTCGGCAAGATCTGTGCTCGAAATTGTTTCGGTTCATGGACAATTTATGAAAATTTTTTATTGGATCCAGATTTCTTCTGTGAGACCAACGCCTTAGTGGTAACTGACATGATATTAGCTTACGAGCAGCTTCAATTATAGAAAAGAAAAATTTACGGGTTAATAACAAAAGAAATCTCAAATTTTTCAGATTTTAATGATCTTATTCCGAACTTTCTTCTTTAATCAATTAAATCATAAACTTCCAATTTTATAACAATACTAGCACACTGTTAAAATGTTCATTGATTTTAACCAGAATTGCTGACGTGTAATTGACGGTGTCACATGACTCATGGTGATTGGCCATGTGGATCTCACAGTTTATAAAATTTTACAATATTGGGAAAATTTTAAAAATAGAAAAAGAGGCCATGAGGCCGTAAGGGAGGGGAAGGGGATGTGGCCTGCATGGAATTTGGGGGTTTTTCGATTCCAACCAGTGGAGGCCTCGATGCTGGCCCCTACAGCTCCAATTTGGGTCACCGACGACCCCAAACGAGGAGGTGGGGGCTGGCGTTGAGGCCCCACCGCCAGCCACCTTCCCTCCCCTTCCGTTTGGCCTCGCAGCCTCCTTTTTTTTTCCTTTTTGTTTTATTTTTTAAATTTCAGAAATATATTTTTTATTTTTAAAAAATATGCGGGACCACTCGTCCAATCACCGAGGCCACGTGGCACCATCAATACATGTCAGCAATTCCGGTTAAAATTAACGTACTTTTTTAACGACGCATTAGTATTATTATCAAATTGGAAGTTTGTGATTTAATTGGGTAAGAAAAAAGTTCAGAATAAAATCATTAAAATGTGATAAGTTTGGAATTTTTTTTGTTATTAACCCAAAATTTACTCGAGGAACTGTCAAGAGTATCCGATGACAAGGTGAGAGAAACTGGCATGAGAAGGGATCGACCAATAGAAGCCTACTCGGACTACCCACCCGCCACGTCGCCGTCCAAAAGCCCATCGCGTTGCTTCATTCATCCAATGACATCCCACCACGCGTATCTCACAACAGCCAGTTTATAAATAAAAATACCCCATAATTTTAAGGATTAATATAAAAAAATCTCAAACTTTTCATATTTTAACGATTTTACCATGAACTTTTTTCTTTCATAAAAAAATCACAAACTATCGATTCAGTAACGATGTTAAGTAATTGTCGATGTGTACATTAGAGTGTCACGTGTCACACGATGATTTATCAATATTTTTTCAAATAAAAATAAATTATGAAAAACAAAAATGAAAAAAATCGAAGGGAAGAAGGGGGCTGGTGGTGGGGGTCTCGGCGCCGGCCACTACCTCCTAAATGGGGTCATTGGCAACGTCAGTGGTTGCTGGCAACCCCAATCGGGGGCTCGGTGGCCAGCGTTGAGGCCTCGAAGGCCAAAATCGAAGAAACGCCAAATTTTTTTGGCTCAAAAATAGACAGTTTTAAATATATAAATTTGGGGGTTCTTCGATTCCGGCCTCTCCCCCAATTGGGGTTGGCGAAAACAATGACTCAAAGTTAGTAATTGCATATAATGTAAGAATTTATAAATAAAAATGCTTAGTAATTTGAATACATATGTATAAATATACTTGGAGATGAAATATTAATATGATAATATAAATGTCCTCGAGACTTATGCATAAATATGATGCGTATATAAAATATATTTGGACATGATATATTTTAATTGTAATATATCCTCAAAACTTATGGATAAGTGTGATATACAGATTTATACTCAAAACTTGCAATTACTAATTTTTTTATCAAATTAGAAAAATGATAATTTTGAAACATTACGCCACTACTTTCCTTTTGCTTCTCCAGTATAGTAGTAATACATGAACTAGTCATAATTTTCAAAAAAATTGGATATAATTATTCTATAAAGGTATACGACAAAAAAAAGAATTATTTTCATGAGATTAAAGAAATTTAACTAAAACAATTAAGTTTGAATGATGTGAATATACAAATATATATTTCGTAAAACTCTTGTGCATGGCAAAAAAAATAATATATATATATATATAAATGAATTCACCTTAATAAATAGGGATTTTTACCTAAAATGGCCCATGGTTTACCCATTTTGTTAAATCTATCCCATGATTTACTTTTTGCATCAAATCTATCCCGGAGTTATCTTTTCCGTCAACATTTAACGGCCATGCGGATGTGGTACGTGGAGAGATAGTGGGCCACACTTGCCACGTGAGCGCCACGTTAGCACGACCGTTAGATGTCGACAGAAAAGATAACGCCGGGATAGATTTGATGCAAAAAGTAAACCATGTAATAGATTTGATAAAAAAAAGAGCACAGAATATATTTGACAAAACGAGTAAACCATGGGTCATTTTAAGTAAATTCCCCTAATAAATAAGGGTAAAATAGTAAATGTTGTTAATACATTTAATATGCAATATAGAAATTAAATAATAATTATTACTATTATGAATACCAAAATAAATATATTCAAAGAAATATATTAATTACTTATCGTTATTTCATATAAATAGATATTCATAATTTTAAGAAATTCATTAGTAAATAGTTATTCATAATTTTACGCGAATTGGGAATTATCTAAAATTTTAAAATAAATTTTAAAAATCGTTGTTAGCTTTATAAAAGTTCAATTAAGAAAACTCGTATCGAAAATTATTCAAACTCATGAAAACTTAATATATGAAATGTGATTGAGAAAAAATAGTTCAATAACTTTAAGATTTTATAGATTTTATAATTATTATTCTTTCATTAATTAAAACTAAGAATTTTAAATCTTTCTATAAATTATATAAATAATTGAGGTTATGTATATGAAGTATTTTACACGAGTATTTAGCTTGAGCTCTTCAATTAATATTATTTAGTATGGATTTGAAATTTTACCTAGTTGAAATTTATATAGTATCAACAATAATTTTCTATATGATAATATAAATTATAAAGTGATAGAAATTAAAGTCTTTATATTTAACTTCTCATAATAAAATTTCCTTTATAAATCTGTGCAATGCACGAGTTCAATTACTTGGTTCATATGCATACATATATATACATTAAAGAGAATAAACGAAAGGCCAATGGGAGGAAAGAGTCTAGGTGTAACGGCACAAGACATAGACTCGAAATCAAGAGGTCTCGTCTTCGATCATGACCAGTGGGACTTATTTTCCTCAGTTGGAGGTGTCTCACATCAAGTCCGAATGACCCGTAGACGAGAACGAAGATCAATCGAAGACAAGAAGACGCAATTAATGAAATTTGCCGTGATAAAATACCAAATGTGCCATGGCAACTTTAATAGAGATCATGCAGCAAAAGTGTTGCGACAAGAGCTACAATGTGCCTCGGTAAGTTTTGCTGAGGAAAAAACTCTCGCGATTTAGTTTCTATTTTAGTGTAATTTCATTGCAACTCAAAATATATTTTAAAAAAATATTCTAAGGGAGATATTAGGATCTCTCTAGAGATATTATGATACATTCTCTTGTAAAGTCTATATAAGGTCTTGTTTGAGAGTAAAAGGTGCCTCGATGCATCGAAACCTTGGGGCCCTTAGGGCCAGTTTAAGAGAGTTTGGGATTACGGGGTTGGTGATGGTGAGATTTTCTCGATAAATTCTCTTGGGTGTTATGTTCTTGAAATCTAAGTTTAGTGTAAGACGATTGAGAGAATTGAGAGATCTTGTTTAGACTCTTCTCGATATATGTTTGTAATTGGGATGAAATTGAGAACATCTCTGAGGGTTGTAATACTTTGTTTATCATCTACTGGATTCCCCCGCTCCGCGCTGTGGACATCTCCCTCTTTCCCGAGAGTTTTACCACATATGTGAGGTGTTCGATCTTTCCCGAGAGTTTTTTAAATGCATGGACACTGTTACAAAATTGAAAAAAAAAATCTTGGCAGGACGTACTGCACCAAGACAATTTTGCATTTGGTAAGGAAATACCAATGAGAGTTTGCCAAGTAAAATTTACAATCAGTTGCTTTTCCTTCATTAAACTTGTTAAGATATATTGTCACACATAGAAAAATTGAGAAAAAAACTACAAACTTATATGAAACTTGGGTCCAACAACCTATTAGCTTAAGTGTTTGGGCTGCAGATGAGTTCAAGTCTATGTAAGTTCAGTGGGTATTTTACTTGGTATCAGCAGAGAATGGGATTCATGTGGCATCCCCTACACCTTAACCAAGATCCCGAGAAGTTTGTTCATGAGTATTACTCCATGGAAACTTGGAGAAAAGTTTATGAGCCATTCATAGTACCAGTGAGAGGTGAAGGGCAATGGGAGGAAACCGGACAAGAAGCAGTGTTGCCTCTAGCTTACTTCAGGGGCGGTGGAAGACCAAAGAAGAAAAGAAACAAGAGCAAGGATGGTCCAAAGAACCCCTATAAAGCAAAGAGAGTTGTCAAAGTAACTTGTTCAAAGTGTAATAATAGTAGGACTTATAAAGGCACAACAGTTAAAGCAAAGCCCAAGATACAACTAATTTAGCTATTTGTAATATATTGTGACATATTGCATGGGCTCTTCATGCTCTTATTCTTTTAATGTAGGGAAAAGGGATAGAAACAAGAGCAGGGAATCAGAATGCTACAGTTGCTGGCTCTAGTGGTGTTTCCATGGCACCATCTGCAAGTTCAGACCTAGTGGCACTTCCAACCATAGCTGAAGGATCAAAGCCAACTACAGTTACAAACCTTCCTGGTAAGACCAAGGTAAAGTTACATATGGGTTGTATGCTTATAGAGATTTGAACTTATTATATTATGCGTTTGCAGGGAAGGAAGAGGAAAATCACCAATCCTAGTATGGTGTTGCAGATCCAGTGTCATATGGGCCAGCTGCATCAGTATCATCAGGCCCAGCAACTTCAAGTAAGGACATGGTAATACGGTGCAACTTCAGGATCATTGCATTCATGTTATACTTTGTATGGGTTTCTGATAGGTTGGTGATGTTATTCTAATTCTCAATATTTACAGAGAAAGAGAGAGAGAAAGAACGGAGTTGATATCACAACCTCTCCACAATTTTCTTATCTTGAAATCCCTCCGCTCCCAAGTCCCTCCCAGCCAACCGTTAGGGTCAGATCAACTCAGTACCATTCCAATGGAGAGGAGTACCAGGTGTCACTGGGGAAGCTTTAATTACAGAAAATTTGAAGACTAGGAGAAATACCAGGAGTATGATGTCTTCCTCCAATGACCCGTCTACAAATCTAGGACAGTAGGAGTATTTGGTGGCATTTGTGTCTTTTTTGTGAGGCGGCTGCTGTTATGTAAGATGGTTTGCGTAGGACTGGTGGCATTTGGTGTCTTTTTTTGTCAGGCAGTGGTTGTTCACATAGCTGGTTTGCGTGGGACTCTTTTTGATGTACTGGTTAGCACTTCATCAATGACTCTGAACCGCCTCTAAATTATGGTGATTTGTTAATGACAACACAAGTGTATTTAATCAGGTTTATATATCTTAGTGTGGTTGTTTTTATGTCATTCCTCTTCTAGCAAGCACAAATTTATTACAATGAGCTGCATTGAATTTGCTTAAGTACAAAGAACTTGCTGCATTGCAGACCAACTTGTGCATTGAATTCAAGTACAAGAAAGATGAATTTGCCGCATTCATATTTGGTTAAGAGTACAATGAGCTGCATCGAAGACCAATATCCAACTTGGCCAAAACAAAACCCCACCTAACCAATATTACAAGCCTAACAACACAAAACAGGACCTCTCATAACCAATAATACAAGCCAAACAACATAGTACAACCTTTCCTAATTCATAGTTTTTCAATTACCCAAACTTAACCCCACCTAACTAATAACAAAACCAACACAGACACCAAGATGCTCATAATCCAACTCACACGCCTCAGTTTGTTCACCTCTATGTCATACTCTGCATTCTTCTTCCTCAATTGCTTGATAATTCTCTGCTCCACTGACAGATTAGAAGAGTGCTCTAGATGATCTTCCCACTCGAAATAACCGCATGTCGCTGCATCATTCTTCCAAAATGGGCACCTATCAAAATGACGACCAGGATTTGCAGAGGTCTTCGAAGTTATACGCAATGCTCATCGCGCACAGAAGATAGTGGCTGCTCCAATATTGCTTGAAATACTATGGCTCGCTGCACTATCAGCTGAACTTGTAGGAACTTTGTCAATCCAGACCCCATGATTGCAGCAATAAGATTGAGCTTGAGTCTGCCACTCATTCTGACTTTTTCGGCAATCACTTTCTTCCGCATCAATTAAGGTAGGAACATTCGCAAAGGAGACCTCGATCATGCCAAATCTTCACGAGTCGATAAAGAAATCGCATAGAAGAAGTAGGGAAAAAAAGTTAATAACCTCACAATCGGAAATCGTAGCTCTGATTCGTAACTCCCATGGCCTCGATTAGCAGATTGTATTGGGGATTTCCGATTCAGTGAAGAAATTTTGGGATTTAGGGTTTTCGGGTGGAGTGAATTGGGATTTAGGGTTTTGGGGTGGTGTGAATTTGGGATTTAGGATTCAATTACCGAGCGGACTTGGGATTTGTGGGTATATAGAAGGGCATGGGAGCACGGCGTCGTTCCCACGGCAGGGAGCACGACGTCGTTCCAAGGGCAGGGCGGCATGGCGTCGTTTGGAGGAAGTGGATGAAATGACGTCGTAGTTAGTCGTTTCGTGTTTAAGAACGGCTCTCAAAACGCTGTCGTTTGAGTATGTTTGATGCCAAGTCGGATTAGCAAACGCCGTTTGTACCATGTCGGATACATCAGATTTCCATGATAGCAACCTCACGATTGGGCAAATTGATTGACGGAGCAATAGTATGTGCATGAAATTAAGAGCAGAATTTTAATAGGTATTCAAGTGAGAGTGCGGACAAGCATATATACGAAATTGATAGTTTCAACTTAATCTCTCTTTCCTCGTTTGAAGGATTTCTGTTACGTTTGATTTTAAAGTTTAGTAGAGTTGAGTTTTGATTTTAATTGGGTTGTAATAATTATATTGTTGAATTATGAGAAAAAATGTCAGAAAATAATGAATCGTTGAGAGAAAGTAAATATTGTATTGTTGAATTGTGGAAAAAGTAATGGATGATTGAGAGAATTTAGTATTAAAAATTAAATTAGATAATTAAAAAATTAAAGAAAAAAATTAATAATTATGTTATTGAATTGAAAATAAGTGAAATCATTTTGTTTTCTCTCTCCTTTTTTCTCTCATCTCTACAAACTCCAATCAAACCCCATCTCCCTCTCTCAGTGGAGAGGTTAAGTATGGTCTCCCTCTCATGAACTGTCAACTTCCACTATGTTTACCTGAAAAATTAAAAGGTGAAACAAATTAAATGAAACTATATAGTTAGAGCACAAAGTTTTGAAGACGGTGAAGTGTAGATTTTTTTCACTTGTCTTTTCATTGGCGTATCTTCAATAGCGATTAGAAATTCAAGATCAAACAAACACAGTGACATAAGAATGATATTTCTTCGTCTACTTGAGATTACATAAGGTTAAAATAGTTAAAATTGCCTAAGAAAAATAAAATAGTATCAAACATATGTTGAAAAATTAAAATGAGGGAGACAAGAGACAATAATATATCTCAACACGATGGAGAAGTATATTTTTTCGATTACAAAAAAGGCTCAAAACCTATTACAATGAGAGAGGGAGAGGGGAGGAGGGCGACCCAACTGGGGGCTCCGTCACTGGCCATCAACCCCTGAGGCCAGTTAATGGAGACTATTTTTATTAAATAAGTTCATGACCCGATATATATGTTTAAATAAGCTCACTAATTCTCATTCATTTGTTACAATTCTAATGAGTGAAATGATTAGGAAATCTTGTATATTCTTCGGCAATCAGCATCTCAATAAATCTCATACTTTCGCAAAACACACCCAATGATTTCTCAGTAGACTCTCCTGTTTATAATCAACTAGTCGAAAAATACGTGCATGGACTAGAATTGTTATTATAATTAACAAAATGATTAATGATCACCGTTGAAAAAGCCACCAGCTTATGAATGGAATCCCTAACATTGAGATGTCCAGTAACCTCACTAATCAATCTCAATGTGACAATAGTCATATTAATCCTCTCTAATTTAAATTACCCTCAGTGATATAATTCAATTCATTCAACCAACCAAAAACAACAATAATACATCATATTTTCTTAGTGTATAATTATATATTCTCTCCACAGTAAAGAGTTCATCAACTACCCTAATAAAAACCTTAGCTTATATACTTAATACATAACCATCTCCCCACTAATCTAATGTCACATACACTAAGCAACTTCAAAATTCCATGACTATGCCTTCATTCATCGCCTTTTGCTCAATATCCAAAGGTAAGATAGTAGCACATCACATCAATAGTCGCATTTTTAGTGGTGGTGATCCAAAATGTCATACAATTAGAGACATTCTTAATCTTACATGGTACATTCTGCTGCGTTATCTTAACTTTTATAATTGTATATAGATATACCCTAAATAAACAGAGAAAATGCTAGCTGCAATTGGGTGGCTGAGGCCCCCCAGCTCAATAATTGGCACGTCAAGCCCGGCCCAGGGGCACGTTATCGTGGAAGTGAGTCTTTCGTATTAATTTGTTGGGCTTCGGCACCTTTGATTATCCAATTTGGCCAGGTCTTGTTCGATTTCAAAATGGATAATCGCATAAGATTTTACTAGTGCTATCTCATGCCACATGATATGGTAGGAGCCCTGAATGAAAATCTTTTCATAATTCATCTACCATATTTTCTTCTTTTTTCTATGAACTAGGAAGTCAAAACCGGAAATTAAAAAATTAAACTACACAGAAACGAGATACAGGGGTTTCAATAATATCACTAAAATGAAAGTTGTTGACATCCTCTGGAGGAGAATCGAAGTGGAGACCCCAAAGATAGCTGCTATGCCTATGAGCCAAGCAGTCCGCACATGAACTGCCTTATCAGAATGTGTGAGAATTCAAAAGTTGCCACTTTCTTGTCAGCAATAAACGAATACCAAACCAGACTGTGAATACAAGGATTGCACTAACCCTCGGCACCAACATGTTTGAATCCAAGAGCCCAAGAATATTGAAGACCTATTTTTATGCCCCATAATTCAGCGACCAGTGTCGTCGCGATTCCGATATTTGAGCGAAGCCGCCAAGCCAACGCCCATCAGAATCTCGGATGAGTCCACCTGAACCTACAGGACCTGGATTCCCACGGGAAGCTCCGTCTGTGTTTAATTTCATCCATCCTTCGAGTGGATGAGACCACCAATGCTGAGTGATGATGTCCCTGTTTATGAGATGAATTTTTCCTCTTGTTGGCTGTATGTCGCAATAAGAAGTTCTTGCAAGCTCGCTCGATCTCATCACGCGAGTACTACAGAAATTTAAAGATATATTAGTTGATGACCATGCATTGCACGTAATTTTGTTTTCTTCTTCTTCTTTTTTTTTACAAATAACAACACGTATGACTTGTGAATGAATATATAGAGAAACCAAAGAGGCAATTGCGTATATAAAACAAGATGACAATAAACAAATCCGTACTCGAGTTGTATAAAGCGAACAATATAGTTGTGGACACTATAATCTTCGTATGTGTATTGATGCTTATGAAAAATTGAAATCTCATGTAGAGAGATAGGAAAAAGCATAGTGAAAAGAAAGATGATGGACAAAATGAATTTGAACTTGAAAAGTATCACATATATCAAAGAGTTCTTTTCTATTATCGAGGATAATTTTTTTTCAAAAAAAATTTTAATTATATATTATTATATGCAAATTATATAGACAAATTTAATATTCGTTGAATATAACACCAATAAAATATAATACAAGTTCATAAAACTGAAATTGAAAGGTCAATCCACATGGAATTGAGGGTTGTCAAATGGATTGGTCCGAGCAATTGAAAACGACAATATAGATAGAACAAAGATATAATAAAAACAATATATTCTATAAAATAGACATAATAAATATTACAGAACATGAGTAGAGTTAAAGAATAGAAAATCATATTGATAAGCAAATGTGTATTCAAGTCTTATGAAAATGCGAATAACATATATATATATATATATATATATATTAATAGATAATAATCTTGTAGTATGTAAATTTGCATATATACGAACCGTGATAGATCTCGTGTAATGTTTAGGGTGTGAAAAGACTATCAATCGAAAGATGATATGTAAAATGAATTTCGAAGTTTTTTATTTATAGGATTTTTAGAATATTGAACTTGAGAAAAATCACATATCTGAGAAGTTCTATTCAGTTATCGAGAAAAATTTTAATTTTCAAAAAAATATTTAATTTAAATTATACCGTGTACAAATAATCTGGACATATATTTAGAAATGGATATGGACATATATTCGAAATTCATTGAATATAACCCCAACAAGATATTGTAAAAGTTCATTTAACTGGAATCAAAAAGTCAATTCACGTGGATGTGAGAGTTATCGAATGCAGTTTTTGAAATGAAAATGTCAATTCATGTGAAACCGAGAGCTATCAAATGGAGCTTCCACGTTGATGAGATCCGAAGCAAGCTTTTGCCGGAGTCTCATCGGAAATCGCACGGAATGTGGTCACGGTGTCCCCTGATTCCGACGAAGAGAGAGAGCTTAGACAGAGTGAGACCTAGAAAGGGAAAGTCCCAATATGGAAATGAGTTATCTTTAGCTATTCTTGCCCTTCTTCCTTTTATACTCGGCTCGCGATTAGGCCGGTGACTTCAGCCAAGGTGCCCGGCTGGGCTTGATTGTGGGCGGAGTAAATCAGAGAATGGGCTTTGGACCTATATCAGCTAGTTGGGCCGGGCCCTTATTCGACTTCATAAATTGGTTTAATTGAAAATCTAATTCTTATCATACATGATGAGATCTAGTTCTCACTGTTAAAAATAAAATAAATGCATGTATTTATTTTATAAAAATGAATAATTTGTAATTGCAAGTTTAACTTATTTTTCGGTTATAAAGGAGGTCAAGGCATACTACAATGAAAGAAAAATACTAAATAACTAATAAAATGGGCACGGGTAGTCCCACTAGGCATTGAACCCGCTACCTCATATTCCAATCGTTTCTTCATGTCAATTAGTTGCCCTTTAGTTGAAATGAAGGATAGTGCGAGCTAATCTCTATATTGTCAATCTTCGATTTGCTCGCCATATGTTAGTATTAAGCCTTCAGTTATAGGATTGTTTCTATTTTGCGAGTTGAGCTTCGTACTGTTCGTCGTTCTGAGAATTGTCGATATCTGAAGCTGGGATTGTGATTGCTGATACTAACTGCTTTGCTGTAATGGGGAAATAGAAGTGGGCAAGGGAAACCAAAGGAGAACGTGAACAAACATGGTGTTCTTCGATCAGGCAACCTATGACAAGCTCCTGTCCGAGGCACCCGAGGACACGCTCATCACCCCCTCCATCCTCTCTGATCGCCTGAGGGTATTCGTCTTTTCGCGTACTTCACTCTACGAAAATGTTTTGCAGTGATGTTTTCGCTGATAGTTTGTAGTCGTGATTTTGATGGTATGTCCCCTCTTGTTATGTGAACCGACATTTCTTGCTTGAGCAGAATTATTTGATCATTTGAAGGTTAGGAGGAGGCTGAAATGTATTGAGCAGAAGACTATTTAGCTCTCATACTATCATGACAACATAGGGATGTCATTGCCAAGAGAGTAATCGCCTGATGTGTTCGGTCCACCTTACTAGAGAATTGTCGTGCCGAAGATATTGTTATTTGAGGCTAAGCAATGCCATACAAATACATCTAAATTCATTGGATGATAATGGCTGGTTCTTAAATTCACGTATAGCAATTACCCGATGATTTGAGCCCCGTGTGCTTTATGGAAGCAGTTGCGTGTAGTAAAATTGCCTGGGTTTTTTTTTTTCCCTTCTTTTTATTAATATCTATCGTTGACGGATTGCAGGACTTCTATTTCAATCTTTTCTGATTAACATATATGTTCTGTTTCGACATATACGATCTTGTTTCATTCAATGAGGGAACCGATTAGTTTTTGGTACTGCATTGATTGATTGGACGCCATAAATCAATGGGTCGCTTGCGGGGAAGGCAATCAGGGAGCTGATGGCCCGAGGTCTGACCAGGATGGTTTCCGTCCATACTATTCCCGGAAAATTTTCATCAGTGCGCTTTCGATGTATGTTTCTTCGGTAACTTGCTAGCACAATGTTCGTGATGAACTCAATCCATCAGCAATAGGACTAGCTAGTTTCACTTGCCTACTTCAGAAAGTTTTAGCAAACTTTGTGAGCTTCTGCTGATAATCAGCTTTGCCATTGGCGATTATATTATCGACCATCATTTATTATCGACGTTGCTATGACCATGTACTAGCTAGGTTCGTCCTTGCAAGATCGTTTTTCAAGTTACCAATTCAAACGGGCATTAATTTGTATATAAAATTAGACCAACCAGTGTCGAAAATGACTTTGATAATCCATTTGATTGGCATGTTGGCTCAATTTCCTTGGAACGGAGCGAGGTATAGAAAATTCAACCGTACTGTTCAGGTACGGTATCTTAATCGCTCTCGATTGATATATTGGATCGATTTGTCTTGTTTGACAAAGGAGGTCAGGTAGAACGATGATTAAATTTTCGGTCCAGTACCCGAGCATTATCGTAGAAGCTCCTGCATCGCATTGGCTAATCTGAACAAATATCAGCCGTAAATGACAACGATTAAAATGTTTATAAATGACAATGATTGAGGACAAGTTGTGTGGCGAATCTCTTCACAAGCCCTGGGGGCCACTTCCCATGTTCACTTGCCTATTTGTGGGCAGGCTTCATTAGCAGAACCAAGTCAATTCAAATCCCCGTAACATCAGATCAATGTGTAAACTTATATCAACTGATAAAAATCAGTGATATGCAATATTAAAGTCGGCATATCGACCCTGCAATCGAAAAAAAATGATTTGCGTGGGGTGTGATTGAGGACTTGGATGACATGGAATACATAAGAAATAATCACCCTTGATGACATCGAATCTTCATCTTGATGCATAGTTTTTGGCGAGGTCGTAGCATGTGTGTTTACGCATGTACTTGCCAGAATTGTATTTGTTATAGGGCAATCAATTTAAGAACTTCATATAGGGGCCAAGATATCGAATCTTCACCTTGATGGATAGTTTTGAGTTAGCTCACCGAATGGGTGTTACGCACGTATATATTTACTTGAATTCATAAATAAATTTTTATTATAGGACGATCGATTTAGGAGCGGACATGCGACGCAAAATGCCGGAGACAAGCCTGCGATAGACATTCGAGGCCCCACGGGCATACAACATGGCCCGGTGGGCGTTAACGGGAACCGTCCATGCGATTAGGTAAGATACTAAAACATTTTTATATGTATACGCACAAAATAGCATGAGTATGAGAAATATGTCGCTCCAATCAAAGTACAACTTGATTGGAGTGATTCACTTGTCACTACTTGGGTGATCCGGCCCCATGGACTGTCTACTTCACGTATTTTCACAATTTTATAATTTATAAATATGATTTCCCCTTTTTATTTTTATTTATTAATCATGATAAGTTGTAATAAACAATAATAGTCGATTGAGATGGTTCTATCAGAATTAAACAGGGAGGAGGCTGTGATTGAAATGGAAGTGCTCGACAGCTACCTACAATTCCCACAAGGGACGGATTTTTGCGTTTGGAGTCTTATGTATGACCATTGAATTAGGACTAGTTCAAGGCCTATATATGCATCGAGATCGGCAGGCAGATCGTGGCTCATGCTTACCGCGAGAAGAACATATGTGCAGATTGGCTTGTTAATAGGGTTCCTGACATCTGCTTGGTGCCCATATCACTGTAAGTTGACGGAATTAGTTCCTTTCTTTTCACAAAGCAACCATTCGGATGATTATAATGAGTGGTTTTCTGAGAATAAGGAGGAGGATAATTTTGAAGAATTCATTTAAAAATTATTGAACAAATTAGGTGTGTTTGGTTTTTTGAGTTGAGTTACTGTCAACTCAATTTTGAGAAATGAGAAAAGACAAAAAAATAATTATTATAAATATTGAAAAATATATGGATTTGTGAGAATACATATACCTATGTATATATAGATGTAAGTAGATAGAAAATTTATTATTAAAAAATTAATTATAAAAATAATTAAAAAAATATGAGTGAGATTGTTATTAGAAAAAAAAAAAGAAAAAGACAAAACAGTAATGACTGTAATGTTGAATTTGTGAAAAAAATAGAGATGAATTTGGTAGAGTACAATTTTTATTGTAAATCCAAATAAACTAATATCTGTGGATATATTATTCTTAATAAACATAAATGGACATATACAGGGACGAGGAGAAATGTCTTGACCATCAACTGTGGAATTACAAACTGCTACGTGGCTACAATAATTGGTCCATTTTCCAATTGAATCCAAGCAGATGATCGACAGAGTTGAGACGGCAATTCCAATTTCCATGCTGACTCTTCAAACCGAATGCAATCGAAGTACGTGTTTGGTCATATCATGTCGATTTTATCCCATGTGGACGTTATAGCAAATTTGCCCGTTTCGATCTCACTTTCCGGTTCCGCTTGTCATCCTAAAGATCAGTCCGGATGCTTTTCAAATATCGTTTGTTGGGGATAGGGATGTACTCAACCAAACAATAACGCAGCGATTAATCTTCCTCCCCTTCTAGTGTAATCGAGATAGGAACTAATCAAATCAACCAACAAGCAGTAAAGTAAAACAACACCAAGAATTTTACGTGGAAAACCCCAATGTGGGGAAAAACCACGGGACCAACTCCGAATCAACGATCCACTATGAAGGTTATACAATGTCTTTCATCAAGGGTAAACCCTTGGATCACCAAACTCAAGAGAAACACTCTCTTGGATCACCCAAATACTAAATTCGTCACCCACACCGGGTGGTTCACAAAATCAGCTGAAACAGCACCTACAGAGCTCGAATAGAAATTCTGACCGTTCAGAAGTTAGCCCCACGTGTTGTGAAGCTGCTGTCCAAATTTCGTCCCAATCGGAGTTCGTTTGATGTCCCGATCGAGGTTTGATCTCCAGCTGCACGCTGCCCCTGTTGAGCAGAATTCTCCTCTGCTCTTCCTCTGTTCTGCTGTCTGCTGTCTGCTTGCGGCTGCCCCTTTTCTGCTGTCTGCCGCTTCTTTCTTCTACAGCCTTCTCCTATATTCTTTTCTGCCGCTGCTGCTATATATATATATATATATATATATGTCGCCTAACAAATATAAACCCTAACTAAAATGGGTCTTGGGCCTATTAAAGCCCGATAAAAGCCCAATACAATTTGAGCCCAACTTCCTCCAAATTGGAGGGATACCCAACAAACTCCCCCTCCCGACTATTTGGAGGCTTCAAGCATACCGGCTATACTTCGGCAAACATGAAGTTTCTCCCTAGCGAAAGGTTTTGTCATCATATCAGCTCCATTCTCATCGGTGTGCACTTTGTCTAGCTTCACCAGCTTGGACTCCAACACATCTCTAATCCAATGAAACTTGATATCGATATGTTTCGACCTCGAATGGAAAGTGGGATTCTTGCAAAGATGAATGGCGCTTTGACTATCACAGTGTAGAACATACCTTTCTTGCTTCAAGCTCAACTCCTGCAAAAACTTTTGCAACCACAACATCTCCTTGCAACCTTCGGTCACCGCAATGTATTCGGCTTCCGTTGTAGACAAAGCGATGCACTTTTGAAGCCTTGATTGCCATGAGATAGCTCCCCCTGCAAAAGTCATCAAGTATCCCGAAGTGGATTTCCGGGAATCGATATCTCCTGCCATATCTGCATCCGTGTAGCCCACTAACTCCGGCTTACCAGTGCCAAAGTGTAAACACACCTTGGATGTTCCTCTGAGATACCTCAGGATCCATTTAACCGCATTCCAATGCTCTTTCCCCGGATTGGAGAGAAAACGACTTACCACACCAACAGAATGAGCGATATCTGGTCTTGTACAGACCATGGCATACATCAAACTTCCTACAGCTGATGAGTAAGGAACTTTCTTCATCTCTTCTTTCTCCTTCTCACTTGTAGGACATTGCTTCGAGCTAAGTTTGAAATGAGAAGCAAGTGGTGATGAAACTGGTTTAGCATTACCCATGTTGAACCGATCCAAAATCTTCTCGATGTACTTCTCTTGAGAAAGCCAAAGTTTTCCACTTGATCTGTCACGAGAAATATGCATCCCAAGGATCTGCTTTGCCGGTCCCAAATCCTTCATGGCAAAGGACTTGTTGAGCTCCTTCTTCAACTCTGTAATCTTGCTCATATCATGACCAACAAGTAGCATATCATCCACATATAACAGTAAAATGATAAAATCACCATTCGAGAATTGTTTCACGAACACACAATGATCTGAAGTTGTCCGTGTGTAGCCATGGCTCAACATGAAAGAGTCAAACTTTTTATACCACTGCCGAGGTGCTTGCTTAAGCCCATACAAGCTCTTTCTCAGTCTGCACACCAAATGCTCCTTACCTTTAACTCGGAATCCTTCAGGCTGCTCCATATATATTTCTTCCTCCAAGTCACCATGTAGGAAAGCTGTTTTTACATCGAGCTGCTCGATCTCCAAATTTAGACTAGCTGCCAGTGCGAGAACAACTCGGATCGATGACATCTTGACAACAGGCGAGAAGATCTCCTCGAAGTCAACTCCTTTCTTCTGGTTGAAACCTTTCACTACCAGCCGAGCTTTGTATCGAGGTCGCGAGTTCTCTGTCTTCAACCTGTAGACCCATTTGTTCTTCAATGCTCTCTTACCTTGCGGTAGCTTCACTAGGTCATACGTGTGATTTTCAGACAAGGAGTTCATCTCCTCATTCATCGCCTTCAACCAGTGCTCCTTGTACTCATGTGCCACAGCTTCATCATAGCACTCAGGTTCTCCCCCGTCAGTCAGTAGCACATATTCATGAGGCGGATATCTTGTAGATGATCGTCTTATTCTATCAGATTGTCTAGGTAGATCTGCAGGCTCTAACTGTAACTGCGAGCCTGTATCATCCGTAGTCACATCATCATCTACTTGAGGAATCTCACCCCCAGTCGTGGTTTCTTCATACTCACCAGGTACCTCTTCCATTGGATGCTCTACATCAACCGGTACAGGAATAGAGATCTCGCGAGGATTGCCTACACTGGCCTTCTCTAACTTTTGCAAATCCTCGATTGTCTGGTCCTCAAAGAAGACAATCCCTGCTCCTGATGATCTTCTTGCTATCAGGGTCCCAAAGCCTGTACCCGAACTCTTCATGTGCATAACCCAAGAAGATGCACTGTTTTGCCTTGGCATCAAGTTTTGATCTTTCATCTCGAGGAATGTGAACAGATGCCCTGCACCCGAATACTCTGAGATGCTTGTATGATACTTTCTTGCCGGTCCACACCTGCTGGGGTACATCTCCATCAAGTGCAACTGACGGTGTAAGATTAATAAGATCAACCGCTGACCTCATTGCCTCGCCCCAGAAAGGCTTAGACAGTTTCGCTTGAGAAAGCATACAACGAACTCTCTCAACAATTGTGCGGTTCATCCTCTCTGCAAGCCCGTTCTGTTGTGGTGTCTTCGGTACCGTCTTCTCAAGTTTGATACCGTGAGTCCTGCAATAGTTCTCAAAAGGACCTCTATACTCACCACCATTATCAGCTCTGACACATTTTAGCTTCATGCCTGTTTCTCTTTCCACTGCTACATGGAAGTTCTTGAAAATCTCAGTCACCTGATCTTTAGTTCTCATAGGGTAAGCCCAAACTTTCCTGGTGTGATCATCTATAAATGTCACAAAATAGAGAGTACCACCAAGAGATCTATCCGACATAAAACAAACATCTGTATGCACAAGATCAAGTATATGATGGCATCTAGAGGGACGACTTCTAACAAAAGAAACTCTCCTCTGCTTACCAGCTAAACAGTGATCACAAGTGCTCAAGTGCATACCTTTAACGGGCAAAGACTGATTTCTAGCAAGAATTTGAATACCTTTCTCGCTGATATGCCCAAGTCTCCTATGCCATAGCTCGATAGGATAATCCTCAGCAACATTAACCTGATCGGAATTGTGTTTGGCACGCAGCCTGTAGAGAGTGTCGGTCTTCTGACCCCGTGCCACAATCAACGAACCCTTGGAGAGCTTCCATCTCCCATTACTAAATTCGTTACTGTAGCCTTCATCATCAAGCTGACCCGTCGAGATTAGGTTAAGGCGAATTTCTGGAACATGCCTCACCTTCTTCAAAAACAACTTGCAGCCAAGCTCGGTCTCTAGACAGACATCACCAATACCGACAATCTTGCATGATTGTCCATTCCCCATTCTCACATAACCATAGTCCCCGGTAGTGTAAGATGAAAAGAAATCCCGATGAGGAGTGACATGAAACGAGGCACCTGTATCTGCAACCCAGGTAGAGTCCTGACATGTGAAATTCACATAAGCTTCATCGCAAATGATGTAGGTCTCTCCATCAGATGCCACTGCTGTAGTGCCTTCTTCCTTCTTGCTCTCACCGTTGCCATTCTGATTTTTCTTCAGAGCTCTACACTCCCTTTTGTAGTGTCCCTCTTTTCCACAGTGATAGCAAGTGACCACTTTCCTCGTCTTCGACTTTGATCTGCCCCTCGATTTGCCACGTGAGTTACTATGCTTGGAAGAGAAATTTCTGCTTTGACTTCTCCCCCGTTGTTCAGTAACCAAAGCTTCAGACTGAATGGAAATTCCCGTGCCTTTCCTTCTAGTCTCCTCATTAAATAAACTGTCTGTCACCGTAGCCAACGATAGCTTCCCGTTTGGCGCAGAATTGCTTAATGCAACCACAAGTGTGTCCCAATTATCCGGTAGAGTCCCTAAAAGTAGACAGGCCTGCAACTCATCGGGTAATATTATCTCCAGGTTCGTCAACTGGTTAATAATATCCTGGAAATTACTCATGTGCGCAGCCATATCACCTCCATCCTGGAAACGAAGATGAACCAGCTTCTTCACGAGGAATGCCTTATTTTGTGGTGTCTTCCTCGCATAGAGATTTGTCAATTTATCCCACAAAGCTTTCGCATTTGTCTCCTGAGCAACATGATGATAAATACTATTGTCTATCCACTGCCGAATCAAACCAATAGTCTTCCGATTTGTGCGTTCCCAAGCCTTGTCATCCTTATCTTTGGGTTTCGCGGAATCCCCTTCAATAGGATCGTACAAATCCCTGCAAAATAGAAGATCCTCCATCCGAGACTTCCATATAGAGTAGTTGGTTGCATTCAACTTGAACATAGATCCTGTAGATTCCTCCATCTTGAAAACACCGAAAAAACTCAAACTTCTCTAACCCGAATCTCTGATACCACTTGTTGGGGATAGGGATGTACTCAACCAAACAATAACGCAGCGATTAATCTTCCTCCCCTTCTAGTGTAATCGAGATAGGAACTAATCAAATCAACCAACAAGCAGTAAAGTAAAACAACACCAAGAATTTTACGTGGAAAACCCCAATGTGGGGAAAAACCACGGGACCAACTCCGAATCAACGATCCACTATGAAGGTTATACAATGTCTTTCATCAAGGGTAAACCCTTGGATCACCAAACTCAAGAGAAACACTCTCTTGGATCACCCAAATACTAAATTCGTCACCCACACCGGGTGGTTCACAAAATCAGCTGAAACAGCACCTACAGAGCTCGAATAGAAATTCTGACCGTTCAGAAGTTAGCCCCACGTGTTGTGAAGCTGCTGTCAAAATTTCGTCCCAATCGGAGTTCGTTTGATGTCCCGATCGAGGTTTGATCTCCAGCTGCACGCTGCCCCTGTTGAGCAGAATTCTCCTCTGCTCTTCCTCTGTTCTGCTGTCTGCTGTCTGCTTGCGGCTGCCCCTTTTCTGCTGTCTGCCGCTTCTTTCTTCTACAGCCTTCTCCTATATTCTTTTCTGCCGCTGCTGCTATATATATATATATATATATATATATGTCGCCTAACAAATATAAACCCTAACTAAAATGGGTCTTGGGCCTATTAAAGCCCGATAAAAGCCCAATACAATTTGAGCCCAACTTCCTCCAAATTGGAGGGATACCCAACAGTTTCGTACGTGCTTCAGTTTGTCATCATAGTATCTCGTTGCGAAAACAATAGCCAGGGCTATATGTATTATTATTTCTGTTAATACAGGTATTTAATGTCATTCGAGTCCTTTGCCTTAATCGAAACATACTAACCCGAGGGACTCGATTTTCAAGTGCTGAGCAAATCAAACAAGACGTTCATTGTGACATGTATAGAAATACCAACCGTTGTTGCCTATAGTCAAAAGTATTCTCGATTTCCTTAAGGAAATTCTATTTGATTATGGGCCACCATAGTAAGTCGAGAGTAAAATAAAATATCTTGTGTTAAAGAAAATTATGCCCATAAAAAATTATTAGCCAGTCATTAAAAGTACATACAATATATATAAATAATATATGTATGAATGTATGTATGAGAGGGAAGGGAAGGTTCCCATCAAGTTCACGAGGTAAGTACTCTTTATTTTAGGCCAACAAAGGAATGAGAGTGACAGGGTGGTTTGTCTTGTAATGGCCCCCTTCATGCAAATGGAGGAGCCTGGAAACTTGGACAAGCTCTGAAAATCAGAGCTCTTCCATCAACTCAAGAAGAAAGAAAAAGAATACTTCACATTTACATCGTATATTGTATATATACATTGTATATATACTTAATATAAATACACCCGAGTTAAATGCAAGATCTTTCGTGAGGACTCTCAGGCCACGGCAGAGAGAAAGGCAGAGCCATCACCCCAGTCAGCTCCTCACGGGTTTCACTTGCCTCCCAACTCCCATTGCCACCAATCTTCGAGCTCCCTTGCAGCCTGCAAGTGGGTGGGTTCAGAGTCAGCTCTTCTGGGTTGGGTGAGTTATGGTCTTCTGGCTGCAAAGTTTGGATCTTTTTAGCATCTGTTGGAGTTTAAGGAGCTGATGTTATGTGGGCACCTTTCAAGTTTTTGAGCTTGATATGTTTTTCTTTTTTTAATGATGTTTTCGTAGATTCCTGAGTTTGCCCTTTTGCTTGGAAGTTCACTTTTCGCTTTGCTTGGATCGGGTTGTCGGCTCTGATCTGGGACTTTAAGTGTGTGTCACTACTGTCACTCCTCTGCTTATTATAATCCATTTTCCTAATCTCTACTTTACTTCAATCAGACTTTTCGTTTCTTTCGTCAGTTTTTTATTCAACATCTGAAGAGGTCTCTTTTATGTGCGTGCGTGCGTGTGTGGTTTCTTATTTATTTGTCAACTTGGGGTTGCAGCGGAAGATCAGAATCACCTTTGACAATGGATTCTTGCTGTGTGGGCTTAAGGGCTCGTACTCATTTGCCTCGAGCTAGCACGGGCGTCAAAAATGGCGGTGTCGGGTTGTTGGGGGAGAGAGTCAGAGGCAGCTTGAATCAGAGCGTTTGGGTTGATCAGGTTGCAAGGAGTCTGAGAGATGATGAGAGTGGTCGAGCCAAGAGGAAGATCAAGCCCGGTGCTGCTTCTGCCATTATCACCTCGAATAACTCTCCCGAGACACTGGTGAACAAATATGATTTTCCAAGCTGGATTGTGGATTTTTCTTGCAGATTGTCTAAGTTCGATTGCACGAGTTTGATTTGAGTCTTTTCTTGTGTTGTTTGTTGAAACTGTTTTAGACTGTGAAGGCTCCGGTATTTCCTAGACAGAGAGCAGACCCGAAAAATGTGGCTTCGATCATATTAGGAGGAGGTGCGGGGACTCATCTGTTTCCGCTCACAAGAAGAGCTGCAACACCTGCTGTAAGAAAATTTTCACTACACTACCTGATCTACACCACTTACCTTGTAGGAACTTTATTAAATAGATCGTTATGAAAATTTATATTTGGTTGTCGAAAACTGTTATTGTGCTACTGTTCGATTATTTTCGATCTTGAATATTTGGTTCTCTCCATTGGTATGTTGAAAACTAATAAACGGGGAGTAATAGATGTGTCTTAGCGCGAAATTTTTCTGAAAGAAAAGATGACTGCTTTTTTAGGTCCCAGTAGGTGGGTGCTACAGGCTCATAGACATCCCGATGAGCAATTGTATCAACAGTGGAATCAACAAGATATGCGTGCTGACCCAGTTCAACTCTGCTTCTCTCAATCGCCATATCGCCCGCACTTACTTTGGGAATGGCATCAACTTTGGAGATGGATTTGTGGAGGTACACTCCTTCCTTGTCAATAGTATTTGTTTCCCGGTTGATTCTTGTGTTTTTTTCATGTTCCTGTTTTAGAAAATCACCTTCATGTTATTTTCATTTGGAGATCTTAATGCTTAATTAAAGTTACTTTGCCGGATAACAGGTTTTGGCAGCCACTCAGACGTCGGGAGAAACAGGAAAGCAATGGTTTCAAGGAACAGCTGATGCTGTTAGGCAATTCATATGGGTTTTTGAGGCAAGTACTAGTGCATATAACTTGCCGAGTTTTCTTCTCTCTAAATTAATTTTTTCAGTGAACTTTCCAGCTCCTCTCATAAGCATGTGGAATTCTGTAGGATGCCAAAAACAGGAACGTTGAGAACATTCTGATTTTGGCTGGGGATCAGCTGTACCGAATGGATTATATGGACTTTGTACAGGTAAATGGTAAAACAAGGCAGAACTGAGATATTTTCCTTGGTTTTTATATTTATAGAAGCCTTTCTTATGCAATCTTATTTGCAATAACAGAATCATATAGACCGAAATGCAGAGATATCTGTATCATGTGCTCCAGTCGGTGAAAGGTTTGCCTCTAATTCGTTTCTGTTTGTTTTTTTCTCTAGAATCAAGCATCTCTGTTTAACTAGCCTGTTGATCTCTTGATTTTTTTCTTTTTCTTAACTTTTGAGTCTTGTACAATGGAAAGGACAACTTTTAAATGCTTACATGCTAATTTACTTTATGATGATTGGATTTACAGCCGTGCATCAGATTACGGATTGGTGAAGATTGACAGCAGAGGTCGAATCATCCAGTTTTCTGAGAAGCCAAAGGGTGATAATCAGAAAGCTATGGTAAGAATTAAGCACATTTCTTTTTTGGGCCTATGTCATGTCGTTTGTCATATTATTCCAAAGATATGGTATTTCAAATAGGCCTACGTCATGTCCTAAGTCTGTTTGTCGTATTATTCTATATAAATATAGTGTCTCGAGTAAATCTCTGCAGATTCCTCGACTTGTATGGACTTACAAGAATGCAATGTTGAGGTAAAACGGAGCTCAGTTTTTGTATTGATTTTTCAACTAATTGAATGGAACAGAAGGGACCACTGTATCGGATGACATTAAACAACACTGCCTTAAACATGTGAGCTTGTTTGTATTTAATCGGGAATGTAAATAACGATGGATAATGTTTGATTTAAAGTGGACATAAAATCACATGCACTTCACACTTTCTCTTCTTATAACCAAGAAGCTTCTTTAAGGCTTTACTTTCTTTTTGTACCGAAGTCCTGAACATCACAAAGAAATGCTTGAGGTCATTCCAATCTTATTTGATGGATCTTGCAGCGAGTAGATACCACAACGATCGGATTGCCTCCGCATGAAGCTGCTAGATCTCCTTATATTGCTTCAATGGGAGTCTACATCTTCAAGACGGATACCTTGTTAAATATGCTGAAATGGAGGTACCCTACATCCAACGACTTTGGATCTGAGATCATCCCTGCAGCTGTGCTGGAACATGATGTTCAGGTAACAGAAACTGCTTCACTTGGAAGAGGCTTTGTGTTGTAAAAATTTCCGTTCTCATGGCTTTGCTTGTGGTCTTCACATTTCGACATCGATAGGCTTACATCTTTCGGGATTACTGGGAGGACATCGGGACCATCAAGTCCTTCTATGATGCTAACTTGGCTCTTACCGAAGAGGTATGATTGCAACGGTGCTTGTGCATTTCTTCCTTTAGCTAGAATCAAATCTCACACTCCTGAAGGAAATGATATCTAAAGGAAACATTGTTCAGAGCTAATGCGAACTCTTCTGAAACCATCAGTGTGCATAAATTAAAGGCAGTTTAGACATTCCGAGCTCGAAGTACTACTGATTTTATTGGTTCTTTCTTACAGGTTCCGAAATTCGAATTCTACGACCCAAAAACGCCTTTCTACACATCTCCGCGTTTTTTGCCACCAACAAAAATGGAAAGATGCCACGTGAGCTGGATTTCCTCTCATCTGCTTTCTCTTGTCCACCTTATTCCAAACAAAAGACTAAGCTTTCTTCTAATTCTCATGTTGGACTTTTACAGATAAAGGATGCAATAATCTCACACGGTTGTTTCTTACGAGAATGTACTGTGGAACACTCCATTGTCGGTGAAAGGTCCCGCTTAGACTATGGTGTTGAGCTGAAGGTAGATGTGTTTTTATTCTTAAGCTTATGATACTCTTCCCATCCCCTGATTTGGGAAAAGGAACACGAGAACTGATTTCCTCCTCTTTCTCTCGACTTTTTGATAGGATACCATAATGATGGGTGCAGACTATTATCAGACTGAGTCAGAAATTGCCTCTCTGCTTGCCGAAGGGAAGATTCCGATTGGGATTGGGCAGAATACAAAGATCAAGTGAGAGTCTACTACAAAGTTTGTCGATTTACTGTTATGATTGAATGCACTGTATGCACTTCTAACCGTGTTTTTTGGTTCTTTCTGCGAAGGAATTGCATAATTGATAAGAACGTAAAAATTGGAAAAGACGTGGTCATCCACAACAAAGATGTAAGTTCGATTCTCAATCTGAATACTATAACCCTCATAGGGAATTTTTCCAAGTTAATCGGTGATCTGTGATGTATAGGGTGTTCAAGAAGCGGACAGGTCAGAGGATGGATTTTACATCCGATTGGGAATCACGGTCATCCTGGAGAAGGCAACAATAGAAGACGGGATGGTCATATAAAGGGCCTCTTGCTATATTGAAGACAGGCGGAGGAGGAGCTTTTTTGGGGGAGAGTGCGATGCCTCGGAGCAATTCCATTGGAACACCAGAAGAAAACGAGGTACTGTCCTGTGATTATCCAGTAGCCGGGATCTAATCTCGAGTTCTTACTATATTATTACAGGGAAAAAGGTATGATAATCACTATATTGTACGATATGTAGAGTAGAATTTTGTTATGTTCATGTACCATATGACGCTATTACGGTGGAGACATCAAGAGAGGGGGCTGATTATAGTCTGTTAATGATCAGTTTCGGAATAATGAGTCCCGGCATGTTGCCGGTTGTTACCGGGCTTTTAAATGAGAATGCTGCTGGAGGCAGATCTGAGCACTTCGTCGGAAGTAATATGTATTAGAACTTAATCGGAAAGTGATAATCCCGGAACTGTCCAATGCATTGTGGTACTGGTTACAATACAATGTGGTATCTTTGGATTTTACTAATTTCGGAATTGTAAATTTCTCGCATCTCCCAAGTTTATATCGACCAACTTCAGTATTTGCATTTGCTATTATATCTTTAGTGTAATTGATAAACCACCATTCGTGAAGGTGTTCGCCTACATGAGTTTGATAATAATCATATGCAATCTGTCCTGGTGCCACATGGCGGTGCGCGGCAAATGCCGTGTGGCAGTTCGTAGCCATTAACATGAGCAGTTGCAAATTTCCAGCATCAGAGAGAGAGAGAGAGAACTGGAAGACACAATTGTTGATTGTAGAACCGCTGTGTCAGAATTTAGGCATAAGGAATGGCGCAAGAGATCAAGAAGGAGATGGCCGGTGTTTGGGGTCAGTCGGAAGACGATGTGTCGACAAAGCAATCCCTTCATCGACAGCCACAGGCCGACTCCGGTGCTGCCCTCCAGTCGTTCCTTGACCGCATCCCCATCAGCTCCCTCCCCGGCATCAATAACTCTCCTGGTAAAGCGTCTTTCGGTCACTTTCTGCTCCAATCCACATCACTAGATATCGAGTACATCACAAGCCATTCCACACGCTCGTAGTCCATGACCGTGATCTTGGCCTCGGATCGGTGTCCCATTATTGTTCTCTGCTAATTTTAGTACCTTTCAAGATCATCTGTTGAATGTGTGCTAGGAAGATGTTGTCATGAACTGGGAGGAGATAATAGTAAATTTGAAAATTCCCCCTCCATCTCGATACCGAGGCTCGTCATTAACATTCATTTCATTTCGCCTCCCCGGATTTAGCCCAAGTCTTCGAACTGAGGGCCGATCATAGCGTGAGAGATGCAGTTTGCTTGCTCTACAAGAACAATGTGTCTGGTGCACCCATCGCAGATGCCCCATCAGACACCGCTAGGAGATTCTCCGACAGATACATCGGTTTCGTCGATTTGGCGACCCTGGTCCTCTGGTCTCTCGAGGTAAACATAATAGACAAATGACTCGGTTCTGCGGCTATATGGCTAAAGTTCGAGGATCATTATTAGCTCCTTCGGTACGATCATTTTAGCCAATTAATTTCAAGACGAATGTGATGACCTCTCCCAGGAAATCGAGACGGATCGTAATGCACAGCCCTTGGAGGAGCTCAGCCATCAGAATGATGGCCACACCAGTTTCTTCTCCATGTTAGATCAAAATTCTCGAACCCGGCAAACCAAGGTACGAGTGCCATTTGAATCCTTTTATTCGTAATTGTATTGTGTGTGTGGTTCTGCATTATTCATCCATTGGAGACCTTATATTAACAGGTGATCGAGCTAGCGAAATCATTCCTGTTGGACCCCTTTTTGCCTGTTCGGTTAGAAGACTCCCTCTTCCATGTCCTTCTGCTCCTTTCGAAGCATCGTGTGCAGGTTCTTCCAGTCATAGAGCCGTCCAAGTGTCAAGTCATCGGCTTCGTCACACAGGTATTCTGGAACAACACATATCTTTAATGGAATCTTAGTTCGAGTTCGGCAATTCCGACCTGACATCGGTTTAACTCTGTGTAATTCCGCCAGAACGCAGTCATACAGTTGCTTCTTCAATCAACCGGACTCGAGTGGTTCGATAGCATTTCAGATCAAGCCATATCAGAATATAGGTACTTCCACATGAAAGATATGCATCTCGAGCATAATGTTTGATTAAACCGAGTGAGTACGTAATTTATTGATATAGGTTTGAGAACGAAGACCATATGGTCTGCGTCTATGAGAACCAAACGGTAGCTGAAGCTCTGCTTACGCTGAGGGAAAACCAGATGGGTGCAATCGCAGTCTTAAACCGGAAGACGAGGCAGCTCATCGGTTGCTTCCGGAGCAGCGACATCTATCTTCTACTCGACAACGACTATGTTTTCCATTACCGAACGTGAGTTGAGTTGACTGTACATGCTTATACAGTCGAGCTGAAGAACGATTTTCTGAAGACACTTCCACGTAGCACGCAGGGACACAATACCGAGTCGATTGGTCTCTTATCGCATTTACGGTTAGCTCATTCCCGGTTTGCAGGAGTATCACTGTTGAAGCCTTCATTCACATGGAGCCAGACGACAATGCACGAGGCGACCCCACGATCGACCAGGACCTCAGGGCGCTCCTGAAACCTGGGTTGCTTTGCCTCAAGAATGGGTTTTACCCAAGAATGGACTCTCCAATCACCAGCAAGAAGAGCGACACTCTCAAGCAAGCCATGAAGAAGTTGGAGGAGGCCAAGTGCGACTCCAGCTTCTTACTGGACAACACTGGTGCGGTCCGAGGGGTCCTTACGTCGAGGGACGTGATCACCCAGTTCGCTCCGCCCAGCACAGACTCCAGATTCAGAGGAGGTCATGGCTTCTTTGAGTCAGCCCTGGAGCAGACTGGATGTCATGTTGAAGACGGACAACTCATCCAAGATAAATGATTTCTTTAACCTTCTTGCCGAACAATCCGTTCCTTCGACGTAGTTATTCTTCTCGGACAAATCTTCTACATTGTCAGTCTTCACAGACGGATCGTCTAATCTTCTGGTTTTGGCATGAGATCAATGAGAATTCCTCATGGTTGGCAATCAAGATGAGATAATTTTCGAGGTTCAGCTCATAAGCAAGCGATGAGATCATTATTATGCAGAGAAAAATGGACTGTATTACCGTATTATCCTGCAAAACTCAACAATAACAATTCGGAATATAATTTTTAGATAAACACTAGCTCGAGAAATTTCTGCTCTCTTCACATATCTAAAGCCAAACTATGCAATAGTCAAAACCTCCATCAGGAAACGAAAAATTGCAAAGGAGAAAATTGAAAAATTCCTCGTCCATGCTACAACAGGAATGCAGGTTTCTCTGGAAATAAAACTAAATTTCGTGTATGTCTCGAAGGTTTCTTGCACTCTCAGATTCTCCATAGTGTCTAGTGCGAGTTTACTACTTCAATGGCCCGAGCTGCTACTTGACTATCAGTATCAGCAGGATTAGCAGTCTTAATCCCATGATCTATTTCTTCTTCTTCGACTTGCTGGAAAGAGATTGAGTGTAAGCAGTTCCCTGCAACAATAACACCAAGAAGCGAAACCAGTCCTTTAGAACCATAACAAGAAGCACAGTTCAAAGTCAAACTGCTCTCCAATATGATCTGCTAAGTGCATAGATGTATAACTTTGAAGGAAAGAAACTGATTGCTTTGTGACCGACATAAGTGGATTGGTTGAGATATGGCCTTTAAAGAGGACACTATCACAAATTAACATGGAAAACCCAAAGTTTTATAATGGGGATAACTGGCATACCTGAAGCCATTCGTCCAAAGATGCATCTGTGGTCTTTGTCCCAACTTCAACCTTTGGTGCTCTCTTGGTTTTCTGCCCAAACATATTGTGGATCAGATGGAAATTGGGATAACAAGAAATCACACAAACCAAGACAATTTAAATGCTTGCACCAAAACAAGATTTAGAACCCGCTGAAATTAATTGGCCAATAATAAGAGACAGGAGCATTAGAACTCAACTAGAACCTTATAGTGAAATAGATGGTACTAACATGAACTGAGGATATCATCAACAGCCACTTACCAATAATGCCCAGGGACACGCTCTTAAATGATTTATGCACAGATTTAAGAAAAAGCTACTTCAAAATGATCGGAAACGGTTACCAGAACTCGAGTCTCCCAGAATTCTGCATTTTTTAATCATGCAGTCATTTGCATCACCATGATAGAATATATGCAGTTACTCAGACAAGTGCTTAAAGGAGCATACAAAGGCATTCTACATGCATAGGTTTGAAGTACTGCGACTTCATGTAAGTAATGGCCTTTCGCGCGGACTATGTGGAAAAGGCTCATTCATGCTCATGCAAATTTCTGGGCCTAAAGGGTAATCATAAGCCAGGGATTGACTCTGAGAGGAGTTAGCTGTTCATGAAATTAAGAGGCACAAAAACAGATAGAAGATTATGCACTTCTTTGTTGTTTACTGGTGTACACTAATAAATACTTGCGCACTCAAAAAGGCATGTAAATGATTAATGGGACCCAATTCAAACTCTTTACCTTGGAGAGGTGCTGTATACGACCATGAACCCATAAACCAAGGAGGACAAGAAGGGCGATCCCCAATGTGAAAAGAAACACCGATTCCATGCTGATGAAGCCACCAACCTCAACAACCTCGATCGTACCATTGTAGAAGATACTCTGATAAGGTTGCTGATCTATTTCGTAGTAAATGGTTCCCACAAGATCAAAATTTCCAGGCTGCAATCATATTTGATCGCTAAGTTAGGAAATGTTTATAAGAGGTAGAATTCAGTAAATATACTTTTCAGACTACTATTATATTGATATTATAAATTTTTTTTGACATCTTATTAGTAAGGCAAATATTAAGACAATATTATCAGTTAGTTAGATTAAACATACATTTTGTCAACACCTTGATAGACAATGATCATTATCAGTTAATAGAGTCAATTGATTAACATAAGCCCAGTTTTACATTGCTTATTATTATGGAAGATAGTTTGAAACCAAATTTAAAACTACATAAGAACAAATCAAAACAATCTCTGGATCCATACTGCCAAGTCCTCTGGACTTAATTTTCAAAACATTACATGGATAAATTTCATTTACTCCTTCCTTTTTCGAGGTGAGCATTAGCATGTCTCATTATTGGAAGGCCAAAAGATCAGGGAAGGTAATAGCCGACGATCAACAAAAGAACATTCAGGAGATAACCGAGAAATCCAATATGCATTTAAGAGAAGTTAATACCTGCAAGTATTTACTGACAGCAAAAATGTAAGGGAAGGTGGCCTGTGTAGAAGCTGGAACTGATGCGTTATTGAAAGCCTGCAATTAATCAGATTGCGGATGCTATTTTGGTAAGAAAATTCGAGTTGAAAAGATAACGAGTTTTTTAAATGCAAACTCCAACTATAGGTATCGTCCAAAACCAGGTAGCTTCTTGAGTGGTCTACAGTCTAGAATAGTGAACTGGCACACTTCAAAGTGAGAATACTAAGTCAGGTGACAATTTTTCTTAAAATGTTACCATGCTTTTCTAAATGCAATCCCCAAATATGAATAGATGCAAAAATCAGTTGTTTCTTCAGCGATTGCGGACTATGGAACAGTGAACTGGCAAGTTACAGTCTCTGTAAGGTAACATTTTGGGATCCTTTCTTCACATTTTTTTTGGATCGAATCCAGCATTCCCTTCATTCATTAAAAAACGATCCAATAAAATAAGCCTAAATCAGGCCTAATACAAACAGGAGTGATCCTTACCTCACATTAAAGACGTGCATTGGAATTAAAAGCGCAAAAGCAATTAAGTTCGAGAGATTACCTGAGCAGTGAGGTTTTGAACCAGTAGATTATGATCAAATGGAAGATGAACACTGGCCCTGACCGCGATTACATTCAAGCTCAATTCACCTATAATTGGCATCAAAGGAAAATGGGGCCTTCGTTCAACTTAGACAAATATGACATAGTAAACCAAGTAAAAAATTATTAGGAAAGTCACAGATGCCTAAGAACCTTCAGAAAAAGGCAATGGTAGATGACTGGATGTTGTATGCAAGTGAGATAATACAGAATATGGAACAAGCTAATAATTTGCGACTCTGCCTAAATGAAGTAATAAAAAAGAACATGACAGAAAAGGACTCGATCCATTTACCATCATTTTTCATTCCAACTAGTAATTCTGTCTCTTCTCCGGCTGGGACCACTGCAAAATGTAATCTGTTATAAAGCGGAAGCCCGAGAGACTAAACATCCATATCCACCTACAGACAAATTATACTCACATCGTGCTCCATTCTTCGGGAAAATGCAAACAGTTTCAACCCCAGGAGCTGGACTTAAGTTCCCATCACCAAAAGCTTGCGCGTCCTCACCCACAATTCCAAGCTCACCACCTTCTTCAGAAGTCTCTGTATCTTCAGGCTCTGAATCCGTTTCACACCTGGCAACTGTTCAGCAAACAAACGGTTAGATAACACATCAACACATTGAATTCTCATGCATGTAACTGCCCGTTATGGATCGAATCATTATCGCTACCTAACTCAAGAGGGCTAAATCTTTAAAGGCAAGCATAACCATCTATCCCATATGTGAGAAAGCCAACGTCGTCCAATGAATGGCGAAAGCACTATACAAACTTGACTCGATTATTATCCTGAAAGACTTAAAGACGGAAACTTTATCACCCCCGGAACAAACTTCCGTAACTATAGATTAAAAGAGAAGCTTTTCACGCAAAAACTGCATGAAGAAGGTAAACCGAAGCTCCCATCAAACCTCACTTCCATCAGATCGAAACGATCGGGCCATGCAAGGAGACGAGCAGAGAACCCATAGGAGCAGTATTTACGAGCTCAAAGAAGAAATCGACCGAAGTTCAGTAACGAAATTCACAGAGCGATCGAATCAGCGATTGCAAATTAGAGCACGAGACTGTGGTCACAGGTGCGAGCAGATGAACGGATCTAGATCTGAAGCTGGGGATAGGAGCACACCTTGGAGGAGGAAAGGGGACGCGAGGAGGAGAAGGGCGAGGAAGAAAGCCCGGACGTTCTTCGCCATCGCCATGCCGAGGGGTTTGCTCTTTACGGGTCAAATGTTGATTTGGCTTCAATTCAATGGCTCTCTCCGTCCGTGAAGACTTTCTGATATTTTACACAGACAGACGACGAAGCCAAACTCCGACAGGACAAATGGAGTGGATTTGCTTTTTGCACCCCAAACTTCCTTTTGATAACACTTTGGTCCCTATAGTTGTACGTATTATCCAATCAGGATTCAGCACTCATAAGTTACAAATACGAAATCATATGTTTTTTGAGTCGAACGTGCACCATGAAGCTTTTATACTTTATTTGGATTGGAAGGACATGAAGGTAAAGGAAAGGGAGGGAAGATAAAAATTTTCATATATCCATTTCCCCCTATCCAAACAAAAAGTGCTTTAAAAAGTGCGAACATCACAAATATGTAGTAAATAACTTATTATTTGTCCACCATTATCGTCCTTAACTAGTACGTTACTAGTGATACTTGAAAATACTACTATGTGTTTGTTAGTGTTTTGTTTGTATCAAATGCGAATGGAAAGTATTAGTAAAATTCATGTGATAAATAATTAGGCAGTCGTCGGTCGTGGTTATTTGTAATTGGTAAAGCATTATCAATTTCTAAAGACATTGAAAGAGAATAATGCCTCATAAATTGAGCACTCATACATATCTTTGAGTCCACATCCCTAACATTGGCACCGTTCTCTTGGTAGAGATAACTTTGGAGTATCAACTCCCACGTTGAAAATAGACGATGACCTTGGTGAGTTTAGAAGATCACGAGCCATTGTTTTCTCTTAGGAAAAATATAATATCCATTCAAAGCAAACAATATCTTAAAGCAGAATTTCGGATGGCATTTGATATGAGATAATGTAAGTAGATTACTAGCAATGTTGGATCAAATTGCCTAGACTCATAAAATTGCTCCGTGAGGGGTGTTTATAGATTACCATCTTTGTAACAACCTTCAAACACTGGAATATATCGAGCATTAGAATCATATCAAACTGAGTTTTGATACCACTCTAAAGCGTCTTCTCGCCTAAAGCAATCTCTCTCTCCCCCTATCGAGAGTGCCTTGGCCCTACCAATTTCTATTCAACATTTAATTGGTACAAAACTAAATTGATAGTAATTGAGATTGTCAGTAATTTTAATTTGGTAATGCCCCAAACGCCGGTACGCCACCTCAGTGTCACGGATCCATAGATTAGTCAAAGTACTAATTGAAAAATGAAAACTACGCATAAAGTTGTGGATGGAGAAATAGAAAGAGAGCGCGGGGAAGAACTGGACTGGAGTTGCAAAGGCGCTGAAACTCAGGGGCCAAAATTGCAAACTGAAGTATAAAAGGGGCTCCAACCAACCAGCAGCTACTCCAAAACCCTTACGCTGCCAAAACCCTAGCTAGAGGAAGAAGAACCGCCATGGGCAAAGTCAAGGGGAAGCACCGTTTGGACAAGTTCTACCGGCTAGCCAAGGAGCACGGCTACCGGTCCCGAGCCTCATGGAAGCTTGTCCAGCTCGACTCCAAGTTCGGTTTGCTCCGGTCATCTCACGCCGTCCTCGACCTCTGCGCCGCCCCGGGTGGTTGGATGCAGGTGGCGGTGCAGCGCGTCCCTGTCGGCAGCCTCGTCATCGGCATCGACTTGGTCCCCATCGCCCCGATCCGAGGCGCCATTTCGATCGAGCAGGACATCACGAAGCCCGAGTGCAGTAAGAGGGTCAAGAATCTGATGGGGGAGCGCGGGGTCCGGGCCTTCGATCTGGTGCTCCACGACGGGTCCCCGAACGTGGGAGGGGCATGGGCTCAGGAGGCAATGAGCCAGAATGCTCTGGTTATCGATGCCGTGAAGTTGGCCACACAGTTTTTGGCTCCAAAGGGCAATTTCGTGACTAAAGTATGTGTTTTTCGTCGTTCTTTGCTGCTTCTAATGCTGCAAGAAATCGTACATTGATGTTGTTTTCGTTGGGGCTATGTTTTGTTGCTGTTCTGTCTGTCTGTCTTGTTTATCAAGAAGTTAGCACCTGACAGAGGGTTGCCTGTGTATTATATTGGGTTGAATTGCCCTTATATAGGAAGGAAGAAATCGATGTCGAAAGAATTGAATTTTACTTCTCGGAGCTGCCTGAGGTGAGGGTTGTTCCTCAGGAGCTCTACGGATGGAATTTCCCTTGCCGATTGGAGGTTTTTCAGTGTTGGAGGAGACGGTGCTTGGCGATGCATTGCGTATCTTATAGATGTGTTCTTCAGTAGGCCTGCTTGGTTATCATTACACTCCTATAGAGTTATTTATATTCTTTGACCCGTTAGAAGCAGCCGGTGATCAGCATCCTTGTTGTTTGGACTAGGATTCAACAATATTATTACATTAGAGGGCTATTTTTATTGAAGATGGATGTCTTGATAATTAGAATTTTCAGCAAAGGAAATTAGTCCAACTTCATTTAGCATTTTGAATATTCTGAAGTTCAGAAGATTGTCCATGAATTTGATAATCTCTATATCTAGGAACAAAGTACTGTTTTTCTCAATTTAGGTTCTTTTCCTCTTTTTAACACGTGATGGCTGATCATTAATTTGTCTTTGGTACCAGGTTTTCAGGTCCCAGGACTATAATTCTGTTCTCTACTGTCTCAAGCAGGTATTATATGGCTGCATAGTGAGGTTACTGTTGTTTTATATATCCCTGGACCCGGTTTGATTGATGTTTCTACACAGCTGTTTGAAAAAGTAGAGGTGGATAAACCGGCAGCTAGTCGTTCAACATCTGCTGAGATATTTGTTTTGGGCCTGAAGTACAAAGCTCCGGCAAAAATTGATCCAAGGCTTCTTGATGTGAAGCATCTATTTCAAGGTTCTATTGAGCCTCCTAAGAAGGTAGTTTTTCTATTGAAGTCCTTATAATAATCGTTGGTGCCATCTCTTTGCTTTATCTTAGAATTTTTGTATCAACTTTATTTATCTTTGGTATAGGTGGTTGATGTTCTTAGAGGAACAAAGCAAAAGAGACACCGCGATGGGTAAGCCTTCCCTGACTGGAACTTATGAAGTTTTCGATGCTCTCATCTTTGCATAATTAAAGAGAAGTAAAGTAATGTTGACCTGCTATCAATATGATGGGAATATGGGTTGGTTAATGTTTAATCTTCTTTGTAGGGTTGTAATGTAAGATCAAAGATTCTTTATCGTAACTTTTTCAATCCTGTTTGAGTGGCTTGGTTCTCAACGTACCGTGACTTTAGTCTCTTTTGAACTCTATGAAACTGATACTGGGTAGCTTTTCTCCTAAGTTACTTTTGTATTGCATAATTTATGTTGCCACTATGTGATCTTACAAATGTGAGTTTTTGTCGATTCTTGTTCTAGATATGAAGATGGAGACACTACTTTGAGGAAAGTTTCTTCAGCTGCAGACTTTATATGGTCTGACTCTCCTCTTGAGATACTTGGTACAGTAAATTTCATATCATTTGATGCTCCAGCTTCCGTGCCAATCAAGGAGCATGCATTAACAACTGAGGAGGTAGGCTTTTCCTTCTCCCTACATTTGGTCTCATCTATAGTCCTCTCTTGGTTTCTCACATTAGTCTACTGTCAGGTGAAACATCTATGCGACGATTTGCGTGTTCTTGGGAAGCAAGATTTTAAGCATCTATTGAAGTATGAGAATTCATCTTTCCGTTGCTCTCCGATCAAAATCATCACTATGTTGTCATTCTTTTGATTATCAATTTTAAAATCATCTTCTAACATGCTTAACTCTCCTCTTGTAATATAGGTGGAGAATGAATCTTAGGAAGGCACTCTCTCCCTCCCAAAAAGCTTCTGCTAGTCCCGCAAACATTGATAATCAGGATGAAAATAAGGAAGATGAAGATGATAAGATACTAAATGAGATGGAGGAATTGACATATGCTATGGAGCGCAAGAAAAAACATGCAAAGAAACTTATTTCAAAGAGGCGAGCCAAGGTGCGGCTTCTTATCTTAAGCTTTTAGAATACTTTGGGTGTGATCTGGGTCCTATTGCTAGCAAATGATTCATACCAATTTAAATTTTTCAGGACAAGGCAAGGAAGGCTACAGGAATGCAAATAGATGCATTGGAAGATGGATACATTGATCATGAGTTGTTTTCTCTTTCCTCCATCAAGGTCAGTTTATCATCCCATGCATCCTGTATTGTTTTATAAAGCTGGACTATAGTGTATGCATTTGAGCAATATTTGCAGCTACTCTCTCTCCTTAGGCTGCAAATGTGATGGGCAAAAATGATCCACTCTTCTTTTTTTTCCTGGTGGTTAGCTGGAGATACAAATGGAGCTAAAGTGGTTCGAACTTGCTTATTTTTATGCTCTTCTATTGTTTTAATTGCTGAAGTAGTTTAATAACAAATTTCAGAATAAGATTTCTATCTGCAAATTCACTGAAATCCTAAATATTCACCAGCCTTCTTCTCATGCATGCATTTCAAAATGCTTCTACTGATCAACCCGGGTTGCATTTCATGAATTAATCCTATAATTAGTAATATTTTTGTTGGTGATGTTAATTGTATTGAGTCCATAAAGCAAGCCCTTCATATAATTGCTTTCTTTAAATCCCTTTCCGTTTATATAATGGTCCTTCAGGGGAAAAAGGATTTGGTTGCTGTTGATTCAACCTCACCTGAAGAAGAGAACCGAAACTTGAAGGATAGTGACGATGAAGATATTCATAAGGAATCTCGGGGACAATCTTCCAGTGATTTAGATTCAGATGAAGAGCGCAGGAGGTAATTTCGTCTTTGCTGATGGCTAAGCTAGCATTTGTTCATGTCAATATTGCTGCTGACACCGAGATGTTATGTTGTCTTGGTAGATATGATGAGCAAATGGAAGAATTTCTCGATCAGGCGTATGAACGTTTTTTGGCCAGAAAAGAG
The DNA here is from genome assembly GCF_007655135.1 of Punica granatum. Taxonomy (NCBI): domain Eukaryota; kingdom Viridiplantae; phylum Streptophyta; class Magnoliopsida; order Myrtales; family Lythraceae; genus Punica; species Punica granatum. The sequence continues at coordinate 5,933,326 of NC_045128.1, forward strand.
GGCAGTTCCAAACAGCGGAAGCGTGCAAGGCAAGCATATGCTGACAAGGAAAAACTTTTAGAGGTAGGAAGCTACTATATTTGCATGTTGGTAGAATACGCAACCCATCTCTTGGTGAACAAATAGGTTAATAAGTTGTTTATTTGGTTCTCAGGGAGGTGATGATCATGAGGGTATTTGTTCTGAAAATGAGTCGGACAAAGAGGGGACTGATAACGAGTCTAATCCCCTCATGGTATCACTTGACGATGGAGAAAAGCCTTCTCAAGAGGAGATCACAAACAAGTGGTTCAGTCAAGATATCTTTGTCGAAGCAGCGGAAGGAGGGGATTTTGAGGTGTCTTATCATAGCGATGAAAATGAGATGCAAGTAGACCGACCTGTGGACAAAAAGCTATCTTTGCCTGATAAGATGGTCAAAGATAAGAAGACAAGTCAAGCTTCCAAGGAAAAAGATGATTTTGAGATAGTACCTGCTCCTTCTACAGACACAAGTGACAGCTCATCATCCGATGAATCTGATGATGAAGATGTTGAAACCAAGGCCGAGATCTTGGCCTGTGCAAAGAAGATGCTGAGGAAGAAGCAAAGAGAGCAAATTCTTGATGATGCCTACAACAAGTACATGTTCGATGACGAGGGTTTGCCCCAGTGGTTCTTGGACGAGGAGAGGAGGCACCGCCAGCCCATTAAGCCCGTGACTAAGGAGGAGGTTGCGGCAATGAGGGCCCAGTTCAAGGAGATCAATGCCCGACCAGCTAAGAAGGTGGCTGAGGCGAAAGCCCGGAAGAAGCAGGCTGCCATGAGGAAACTCGAGAAGGTAAGGAAGAAGGCCAACTCCATATCAGGCCAGGAAGATATTTCCGACCGGTCGAAGAGGAAGATGATCGACCAACTTTACAAGAAGGCTGTGCCCAAGAAGCCTCAGAAGGAATACGTGGTAGCTAAGAAGGGAGTTCAGGTCAGAGCTGGTAAGGGGAAAGTCCTTGTTGATCGGAGGATGAAGAAGGATGCCAGGAAAAGCGGCATGGGAAAGGCTGGGAAAGGCAGCTCAAAGAAGGGAAAAAATGTTAAGGCTAAAGGAGGTAAAGGGTCCGGGAAGGGACCTGCGATGAAAGGGAAGAAGGGGGGAGGAAAGTCGAAGAAGATGGGAGTCCGTGATTGAGGCAAGGTAAACTCAGGCCATGTAACAAAATTTTGATCGGTTATCTCGTGTATTCGTTATACCCATCATGCCCTTGGAATTCCTAAAACTACTTTGTTAAGAAGATCTCTGAGGTTTTAAGTTAATGAAATGGAAGTATGAGCTAGATTTTGATTGATGTCATTTGAGTTTTAATTTGAAAGATAGTTCTTCCCCAACTGAGACTATTATGATCGATTAGTAGTAGTGTTTGAAATTCAGTGAGGTTCACCTGATTCCTTTGCTTTGTGATATCATTACAATTGATCATCAATTGCGTTATGAGACAATTACCTGATCCTGTTGCTTGGGTTGCCAAACTAAGGCCTAGATTCGAAGACCACGTGATGCTGATGATCCCAGACATTGTATGTTATAGACAGTTGAAATTACTATCTGGTTACGAATTGAAGAAAGGAGCAGATGGCTCTGCCCAAGAAGCCTAGGAAGGAAAACCTCGTCAGGAAGAAGGGGAATCGGCCTAAGCCGGTAAAAAGGGAAGTACACTCCTTGTTGATGAGAAGAGAAGGAAGATACAAGGAAATGCGGGATGGGGAAGGCCGGCAAAGCAGCTCAAACAAAGGGGGAGAATGTTAGGATCAGGTAGGAATGGGGTCACCGAATCCCAAAATTTGGTCGTTACAGAAAATTTGTGAGGTATGAAGTTACGAAAGTGAAGTATTAGCTAGATCCCAATTGATTCTGCCCTCTACTGTTATCAGCTTTCGGACACACACCGTGCGATTTTACACGAGAGATAATTCCCCAACCGAGATATTCCCGTCTGACTGTTAGTGTTATTCTCTGCATTTCAGTGCAGTCCAAGTACCATTTCTACGCATAAGCCACGGCCATATAGTTCTTACTCCTAAGGTGACATACTTTTCTCATCTTTTGTACACAGCTCTCAACTCTGCTCTGTGGCCTCCATGATGACATGAGATTCCCCGAAAAATAGAAAAGACAGGAGGAAGAGAACTTGACGAACAGACACCAACAAAAAATAATAATTCGACAATGTTTGCTAATGTAAAAACAATTCCGTAAGGGAGCCCCTACGTTCCAGGGCACTCTGCAGACTCGGGGAGGTCTGTTTCCCCATCTTAATGGTCCCAAGACTGGAGATCCCCAGAAAATTACCCCTTTAGAGAAGTTGTCCTCCCGTCTAACGGTCTCGAGCCACAGAAAAAAGTGCTTCTTTCCATGATATTTGAGAAGCTTTTTTGAAGGGAATCTGTTGGTTTCCCTTTTCCCTTTGAACTCAAATACACAGCGAGTGGAGACAGCTAGGCAGGGCAGATGAATGAAAGTGTGTGTGTGTGCAGGACGGAATGGAATATTTGTTGTGGGGGAGGATAGGGCTGAGGTGGGGGCCCCATGAAAGAGAGAGGGCAAAGATCACCTCTCCCAATCCCTTATGACACACAGGATCTCTGGAGAGATTTGGCTTTTGGATGAGGCTTTAGCTACCTATCCATCCATCCATTCATCCATCAGCAGGCCCACTCTCTCTCGGGTCTTGACCAACAGATGGTCATGCCCGATTGATTAAGTTCCTAGTTCGGGCATGAATAGCTTCTCGGAGCAGTCACCACTCACCAGAATGGCTTGGTTTGGGAGTGCTTTGCAGAGATGCAAAAGCATCGACCAGATTGAGAAATCCTGTTTATGTTTGTCAAACTCAAAACAATGTCAGATCACAAAGGAATGAATATAGATATTCTACGTGGCTCTACCATTGGTTCTAGTGATGTATAACTCGTAGTTCGAGTGAACGTATTTTCCGACTTAGGGAAAGGAAAGCAGCCCGGGTTCTTCTTTATGTGCATGTATTTCACATGCCCTGAAAATGAAGGGGCTCATTGTAGTGGCTCCATGTTATGTGAAGGTGCACTAAAGTCGCCTTAGCGGCCCCTTCAGTTGGTCCCCTACTCTTTCTATCAGTTATTAGCCCCCACAACACCCCCAATGAATACGAATGATGAAGTTCGATTTAGCATTAGTTGCAAGACAGTAACTTTTCATTTGCGCCCACTCCGAAGCACATGGGAGGACACTGCATGATCAACCAAAGTTTAGCCGGAGGCGCTTTGAAGTTGATTCCATCTTCAATAGTATCCAGGGCTGAGAAGGCCAGTGTCTGTCTATACCAGGGCAACAGAATCCTAGGAACTTGCACGAGGCCTACCTATGTCGTGCTCTATGGCTCGAGCCAGTAGGCCATCTGGGCATCTCTTATTCAATTCGATCTGCTAAAGAGAAATCATCGGCGTCCCGTTTTCGATGATCAGAAGGAAAGGAGTTTGTGACTTGAAATGTTGAGGCTGATGGGACACCATCCTTTATTCATCATCCACTTGAGACTACACTGCCCGCCACCATTTTTCTTGGAGACTTTGTTTTAGGTCCCCCTCTATGGCTCGAGCCAGTAGGCTATCTGGGCATCTCTTATTCAATTCGATCGGCTAAGGAGAAATCCTCGGCGTCCTGTTTTCGATGATCAGAAGAAAAGGAGTTTGTGACTTGAAATGTTGAGGCTGATGGGACACCATCCTTTATTCATCATCCATTTGAGAGTACACTGCCCCCCACCATTTTCTTGGAGACTTATTGTTTTTGGTCCCCCTCTTCGGTCCTCCATCCCCATCAACTTTATAGTTTTTCTCATTTCTAAATATGTACTAGGAAGTTTTATCCGGTTAAGGAATCGTCTGTTTCTTCTGCAAGCAGTGAGATCAGCTTGTTGCAACGCGGTCGACTCGTAATCGAAGCGACTAATGGTACGAAAGAAGGGTAGGGGCTAACAATAGAGGAGCATCATTCATGCTATTGCATAATCAAATGTGATCACATATACATCAATTACATATACGTATATAGATATATATATATATATATATGTATTTACTGGAAAAGTAAAAATAAGTTGATTGAGGAAGCCGCTTGGAATGAAGTTGTCCAAGAGTTCCCAGCCGATGACGACATCCAGATGTTCAGATCTCCATCTTCATGTTAGTAGCCTCCATTGGACCTGCAAAATGTTCAATTTCCGCAAATTTAGTACTTCGGAATTCCTATATTCGATTAGCTTTGTCGGATTTTAGGTTTTCCTTTCGGAACAGGAAAAGATTTCCGGGTGCAAATGCCCTTTGAGAAACACAATTGTTTGGATGATATTAGGAAAAAAGAAAAAGTGAAGGAAAGGGAGAATATGAAAGATCCCTTCAAACCACTATTTCCCTTTATTTCATTCAATCAGACAGCACCAGCTTCTTCTTGTGTACAATCATTAAGGTAAGTGGGGCTCCTCTCTTTATCAAGAAATTATCGCATGGTCTCGTATCGGTACTCTCGTCTAATCATATTTTCGAGAGATGTACATGTCCTTTCAGCGGACAAAAAGATGCAAGTCCCATGAATTATTAATAACCGATTGATTCGGTGATCATGTTCACGTCAACCATGCTATGAGAATGCCCGATGAATTTTGTTTTCGGTCTTTTCCTACTTTCTCTGACTTCTATTCATTGGAGATGAATTATTGTCAAAAAAGAGAGAAGGTTCAATCACCCATATTGTACTGCTGATGGGATTGATATGTTGTTGTTGCTGTTGCCCTGCCCTGTTGGAACTCCATGTTGTAGAGATTCTGAAAATCCGTGTCCCACGTCGGCCCGGGCTGTATTTGCTGCGATTCGAAGATGACCCCAGCATAAGAACTTAAAATCATTGAAATAGGAGCAGTGAAAACTTTGGAAAGTTTTAAACCCAATAGTAAGGAGGATAATTACTGGGAAGCAAGACGAGTCGATGAATGGATCAGGGACGGGCACGGGACCACTTGTTCTCCGAATACCCATGTCAGGATTGATAATCCCCATGTCGAGGGTCGAACACGAGACTACTTGCTGCATGGGATCGAAATGTAGGTAGGCTGGGTTAGTTAGCTCCGGGGACATGTCCATTGTCGGAAAGCTGCTCGTGCAGGTAGGAATCATCTGTGGATCATAACAAAGTAGAGGTGTATCGGTGATTCCATAGGAAGAAAACAACCCTATCAAGCGAAGAGCTCTCTTGAATGTGAATTCGGTCCGAAAACTATGCCAACAAATCTGTTGTTAATGTTATCCTATGCAAGTAAGAGGTTGATTCATGTGTCACGGTACAATGTTAAGTAAGCACTTCCCGTAAAAGTTCAAACGCGAAGATGTTAATTGTCACAGTACAATGCTAAGTAATCACTTCTCGTAAAAGTTCAAACATGAAGATGCATCGACAATTCGTGTCAAGCATAGTCGACTTAATTATGACTGCCTTCAGCAGAGATCAGAAGATCATTTAAACAGCTTTCAAATAGATAAGAGCCGGAGTACCTGGTTTACCTCCTTCTGGAAGAGGCTGTCGATGTCGAAGTCGAGCCTCGGGTTCACAGCAGCTAGTTTCATGGACAAGAACTGTTACATTGCAGAAAATCTATTTACTCGCACAGAGAGCTTGAAATTTCCGATAGACGATCATATTGAAAGAACCCGAATATAGTTAAAATAAAGGCCAGTTTACCTCGACCTGTCGTTGGAGAGACTGCACATAGTTAATAATCTCGTCAAGCATTCCGGCTTTTCCGGTAATTTTGTGGCATCCCGGTACCAAATCTTGCAGGAATTTCATCCTTTCGCTGATCTTTTCCCTCCTTACCTGTATTAACGATATCGAGATACGACTTAGAAGTTACAACTCATTTCGACAAGGTTGATACAAAATGTTATGCTCGGTCTTATCCAGAGATATCCCAACTCACTCTTTCGGCTAAGCTGTGGCTATCGGTGGCTTGACCCCGGCGAGCACGGACATGGATATAGTCAGGCTTCTGGACTTCGGAAGCTTTTGAATTGTCCTTCGAACTGCTTACAGATGTCTCTTTGTTGTTGTCGTTGCCATTTCTGGCGTCCTTCTTGTTGCCATTGCTGTTATTGTTGCTTTGCTCGGTGATCTTCGATTCCAACTCGTCGGAGCAACCTTTGATCTTCTTGTCTCTTGCGTCATCCTCACAGCCCTGATCACGAAAACGAGGAATAAATTCATTTTCTTCTTCCACAGAAACAGAGAGCCCATATGCAGGGGAAAGAAAACAGAGCAGCTCACCTTTGTGCTATGCGCTCTCTCAAGCTTCCTCTTATTGAACCTTTCCTTCCCGACCGGTGCACCGATCTTCTCCTCCGCCAGTGCCGCCGCCATGGCCTGTGCTCCAGAGGCTGCCATCACCACAGTGGTGGGGCAGCTGGCGGTCCCGGAAATGCTCCCACAACTGACCTCATATCCGGAAGGAGCAACCCCGCCACCGAACCCGATAGCAGGCACCTCAACCTTCCCCTGCTGACCCCAGTACTCAATTCCGCTAGCCGGGTCAATCATATTGCACTGGTTCACGACTTCACCGAGCCCCATAAAACTCTCGCTGCCCGGAGAGAAACACGACGACACTCCGCCACCGACACCATAGAAGCTCTGGGTCTGCTGCTGAAACAGAGCAGCCCCCTGGTCTTGCTGCCACTTGAGCAGGCTCGTCCGCTGCCGCTCGAGGACTGTCATCTCCGGAGAGTTCACGCAGTGTATCGTATCCGGCAGCACCATCTTCATCAGAAACAGAGACCCACACACAACTCTTCCAGCAGTAGAAGGAGTCAATGAAGAAAGGCAGTAAAGTGGGGTTGCTTTCTGAACAGAGAACAGAGCAGTGCAAAGGAAATGGAAATGGAAAAAATGGTGTGCTGTTTTGGGGGGTGGGGGCCGGGGGTTTGGTGCCAAACACGAGGGCTCTGTGTTCAAGAAAAAGTGCTCCAATGGTGATTGGGTCTCCCCCTCTCTCTCTCTCTCTATCTCTGTGCTGTGCTGATCTTCACTTGGCCTTTTTTGGCTCAATTTGGGAAGGAACCAATTGGGGCAGAGAAGGTGTGGTGCAGGTGTGAAGGGACGAATGAGGCAAAGAGAGCAAAATTGTAAGGCTGCGGAGGTTGGGAGCGTGGGGTATTATATATATACAACAAAAAGCTCCATACCGCTCTCTCCCTTTTTTTTATTTTTTTTTTCCTTTTCCTTTACTCTGATAACACGTAGATACCATAAAATATGTGTAGCATCGAATTGATTTATGAGTTGCCGGACCGTTTCGTGCTAGCCTCTTTCGCGCAATTTTGACTGTCAAAATATGCAGATATTACGTCGTATGAAAACCTAAAGCAGTAGCAAAAGCAAGAAGGGATTAGTCGCGTCCCCGTCGAGAAGGTGCCTTTTCATTTAGTCAAAAAGGGAAGGATACTATCACATCTGCTCTAATGGTTGTGTCCAATTATTACCAATCAGAGTTCCATCTTCACATTTGCATGCTACGTGGTCGGGTCTGTGAAATTATTAGTTCTTTCTGATCCTACTCCTCCACGGTCATTTCATGTTGTAAGATCTCGTGCTAACGGGATAAAGAGCTAATTTGAAGATCTGACCTGAATAATGAAACCATGGAGTATGCAATGCATTCATAGACTTTTTCTTTTAGGCCAATGGTAGTGCATATAAATAGAAAGTGATAGGGACATGGGAAAGGAGAAGAAGAGCAAAAATCTCAGTGCGTTAATAGGAATCAAATTTATGACCTTACGATCAAAGAGTGTGTGTAATATAGTAGCTCATACCCTCGCTTGACAACTAAAAGATTACAAAATCCACACCCGTACACTTTATAGACCTCCCATTGCAATCGAAAAAATTTACAAGTGATGATGGTTGGAATATATTACCCTTGTTTTAGTCCGCAACTACCTTCTTTCCTTTTCTTCTCCTCTCCCAGTTTCCTAGGAATCTAGCTCTCTCCTTTCTCTCTTAGTCTGTCTTTCGTTAAATAATATGATAAATTATACTGATAGTTCAAAAAGTTTTATAAATATTTTAATATGATATAAATTTTTTTTTTGTTATTTAATAGTACAAAATATTTTAAAGTTATTTTAGTATAGTACAAACCGTCATTTCGCCATTCACGTCGTCAAGTCGACGCTGATGGTGCAAAATCGTTTTTTATGGAACATTACATGATGGTGCAAAATGTTTTGAAGTTGTAACTTAATAGTACAAAATATTTTACATAAGTTACATAATGATGCAAAATTTACAGTTTTGTAAAGGACGGCTTGACGGCGTCAATAGCGAGATGACGGTTTGTACTATACTGAAATAACTTTGAAATATTTTGTACTATCAAGTAGTAAAAAAAACGTTTTGTACCATATTGAAACATTTGTAAAAAAATTTTGGACCACCAGTATAATTTAACCTAAACAATTTTAAGAAGGTAAAAATGAGTATGAAATAATGAAGGAATTTGGAGAGAGCAGATAGTTTCTTAAAACTCGTACTTTTTTGCACTCATATGTAGCTTAATATATGTGCAAAATGAAATGCATATACGGTATCATCATAAGAAATCAAATGTCATTCATGAACAGGCTGGCGCATGAAAAACTACTCCATGAAGCTGATGAGAAATCTACCAAAAAACTTGAAGAGAAATCTATGAAAAAGGACCTAATTATTCATCTCAAAACAAATACTACTTTTACGCACTATATGTAGATATAAATGATGTTACCTAGTTGTATCGAATCTTTTATTTTTTGATGTTATCGTCTAGAATTATGAAGTCTGATGTTCAATTTTCACTTGTAAAATTTTTCGTTGCCTCTCTTTATTTCTTATATTTCTATGTCTCGAATAGACTTACAAAGCTTATTTAGAATTAAAAACGGTTACCATGATCACATGCAAATCACTTTTTTTTTGTGGGATAAATGTTAATATCATATTAAATGAGAGGCTAAAATCGAATTCAGTTATTAATCCGTTAATAATAACAACATAATAATCAGAGATAAAGGGCGGAAGCTGGACAGCCCGACGGACGGAGAGCGGAGCACCGGAAAGGACCTGACACTGACTGGGGCCGGTTTTATCTTTGTCTGTCAGAGAGGGAAAGGAAAGGTAAAGGTTTTGTGTGTGTTTTTTGTTTGGTTGGGGGTGGGGGCGCGATTTCGTAAGTATGTAGCCTGAAATGCCACACAGCGACTTGGCACAATTGGGCTCTGGGGTCTGGGCCCCACTGACATGACCGCCACGTTGGCGTGTTCCACGGCAACAATATGGCAATGTAGTTTTTTTTTTTAAATTTAACATTTTCACTGACATCATCGAGGAAATATTAAGTGAGATTAATATATATACTAATATGAAAAATTTTAATATAACTTCAAGTTATAGTGACACATTTGATATATCAATTTAAGTATTTAGTATTTCAATTCAAATGTTTAGTATTTTTACCAACATAGATTGGTTCAAGCGGTTCGACGTTTATTCTGCCCAAGCAAAGTCTCGGATTCGAGTCTTATGAATGCAAAAAATCTACGTCGGGAGAGTTTTATCTTTTAGTGGGCCGACCCGGCTCGATTGGATTAGTCAGTGCTCAATTGAGTTTCCAGATACCAGATCGAAAAAAATATTTAGTATTTTTATTATTTGTGATAAATTATACCAAATGCTAGACATTTGAATTAAAATACTAAATATTTGAATTGAAAGCAAAAGTAATAAAAACTAATACTAAAAGTACTAGAAACTGAAACTGAAATACTAAATACTTCAAATGAAAGAACTGATTTGCATTACTGACTTCGTGTTATGTTAGAAAGACCCGATAATGAAATGTAAATCATAATAGCTAATAAATTGATAAAAATAATCCTACCACAAATATCAAATTCATAATCTCTTGATTACCATGTATGGATGCACCACTACTATAGCCTCTTTCAATGCCTTTTTTCTCAATGAAGCCATTTTCCGTTCTCGGTCAAGAAAATATTAAATAAGACTAACAATAATCCCGAAGGATTTGGTCAACAGTAAAAGAGAAGTTCAAGTATCCGCTCAATTTTGATTTTAGACCTCTTGGAGTCATAAGTACGCTTTTGGTATGATTATCCGGTCCATATACTATTGAAAGTTCATAAAAATTTGGGAGATTAGTCAGATAAAATTCGAGTATCTTATACCAACAAAAAGAAAACAAAAGTACTGCGAGCGCTTAAACCGGGAATACACTTCTTTAATTGATCTGACACATTGTATTGTGGAGTTTGTATTTTTTATTTTTTAAATATTTTTTAATATTTGATCAGGACTGCACATGTTACTTTAATGTATTAATTTAATCTAATATTTTTTTCCCTCTGCTATCGTCTAGGATTTTGCTTTTTCAGTTATAGTAATTAAGCACATTGTTACAAAAACCAAAGGATATAGGCAAGAGGGTTTGAGGTGTTGTTTGCTTCAAGTTTTATGGACAGGCCCGTGGAAAAATTTCGATGTCTATGTTAACATCGAAATTTTTGAGAAAGAATTTAAGCTGGACTTGAAACTCTAGAAATCCCTATTGTTAAATCATGAGAATATGTAGTGTTAATATATTTCGATTTTATTTAACACTCAGAACACATCATGAGAGTCGTGTCCTTGCCATAGGAAACTGGTTCCATTGGAAAGAAGCCTCTATTACTCATGTTAAATATTCAATAAGCCTACGAGGAGTTGGGCCTATATGCATTCCAAAATTCAGAATTATTTTTGTATGTTTTTTGATGTGGGATCTAAGATCCTTGACACCTGCCCTCATGCACAGTGCGGATACAAAGTCGGGATCAAACCAGACAAGATGCGAAATCATCACACTAGCAAGCGCCGGAGCAAGCTGTGATCACACTGGATGGGACGCGTAACACATAGAGAGATGCATAGCGTGAGCTCAGCATAGATGCGAAGCCAAACCGGATGCTGGTCCGATGTGAGCGCGGATGCTAACCCAAACTGGATGCATAGATAGCATACTGGCGTGAACTGGACCTAACTCTGATATCATGTTAAATATTCAATGACTTACAAGGGGTCGGGTCCATATGCATTCTAAATACTCTAGCTAATAGATGAAAGACTTAACCCTCTTTATATGTTTTCCGATGTGGGATTTAGAGTTCAATTCCGACAAGACATAAATTACAATATCTGCTTTCTAGCATTGCAGTTCATCGCTTCAATTCTAAAATCGTCGCCTACAAAGCAAGCATGTATTCTCTAGAACGCATTTTATTTCCAATTTATTCGACTCCTTGCTGTAGCTATTATTATTATTATTATTATTATTATTTTGCTTGGAAGATAATTCAGTAGCTATCAGTTCAGGACGATGCACATATATACACATGGAACTTCGAGACCACGTCCCGGTACTACTTTAATCTTTTCGGACCATATTCACATATATCGTGGGCCACACATACGTACACGCGTGAATGGAAGCAAGATCATGGCGTAGGGCAGGAAACGTGCGAGATATGGGGGGAATGCACCCCCCATTATCCATCCAGTCCTTGCATGGGCAGAAATTAATATAGCCAAATCTGCCGAGGATGGCGGGAAGCTCGGCCCCTCCTCTCTCTCTCTCACAAACTCACATGGCATTCCGACACGTGCCGCCGCTCTGCCACATCGGACAAGTGACATGGGCTGCCCTGGCTAGTCTCCCTGTGGTTGGGGACCTCATTAAATTGGATTGGTAGCTTACTTGTTTCGGGAGGTTTGGTACCTAGGAATTTGGTCAGTGATAAGAAATTGTTATTGGTGATGTTGTCTTCTTTTTTTTCTTTGTCAAGTCTATATCCAAAAACTCAATTGGTTCCCGACTAATTCAGTCAAAGAGGATTGGATCATTAAGTGATAAATTTCTCCCAACATGAATTTTTGCATTCACAATGACTCGAACTCGAGATCTTACTTAAGCAAAACAAGCGTCGAACCGCTAAAATCAACCTATATTAGTGATGTTGTCTTTCTTTGGTTTATCAATTATTACAAGGTCATTTCGACATCCATCAATTTGATTAAATAAATTTTTAGTAATCCTATCTCGCCACGTGACGTTAAAAATAACTCATTGAAATGTAAAAAATCGGTGAAAGGAGTGTTAGTTACATGGATAATTTCCCTAAGTATCACTAATTACAAGAATTTTATTGGTTTTCCTCACTACAATATTTTTTAGGGAGAATTATCTAAAAATTTCTAATCTAATTGACTTTACCGTTGTATCACTCTAATAGAATTCCTCCCGCTAACGCTATAAATTTACTATAAGCACTTCTTTGGGTTTCTTGGTTATGGAATTTAGATACCAGCGTACTGCATATGTACGTTTATTAGCATGATCAAGTACCTATCATCGTCTTTTGGAAAATTTTACTGTTGTACGTACGATGTTTAGTTTTGGAGGGTCGCCGAGAAACTTCGCAAACAAGTGAAGTTAAAGAGTAGCATACGAAACATATAGCTTAGATAAGAAAGGGACGTGATGGATGATTTAGCCTTAGCAACGCCGATGAAGTTGACCGCAATTTAAACGTTAGACAACACCAACTTGAGATATTATGGTCTCTGCTATATGTGCTTTGTGTCCTTGCCACACAAATCCATCAGCCTCATCTTTAATTGTCATTTCCTACGGCAATCATTATCTTCGATCAATTCGGTTCAATACTCTTAAACCGACAAATAAACAGGCAAATCTTGCTCCGAAACTGACACCCGATAGCGCTTATGCGACATAACCGTCGCGCGACGCACCCTGGGGAACCTTCCTCCAAATTTTCGTCTTCTGAGTATGTCTTGAATTTACGTACCATGGTATTATGTTAGAAGAACTTACTGTTTGTGTCTGATTATTGCAGCTAATATATAGAACTCCCATGTACCCATAAACATATACATATATGCATGTGTACGTGTGTGCATGGCCCCTGGAGGCTTGAAGTGGCAAGGCCGCAAGAGAAAAGACATGCATTGTTTTCAACATATACACAATTTTGTGGTTCCACAAGGGTCCGGATCAGGGGTGAGGGCTACCTTATCACATAACATCCCAGGTAACATGAACTTGCAGTACTATTATGCAATTAGTCACGTTAACCCAATATATATACCGAACTTATACAGGAAAATTTCATGATAATTGATTCTGTTCACGATACTATCTATACCCATAGGTTGCAAAATATGTTTTTCCATAAACCGAAAACACCTCCTCTTATCCTCTTCGGTCTTTCTACTTTATGTCTCTGTCTAACAGTTGGATAACCAAATGCCACTAATTGAATTGGCAAATTGGACCTTCCATCTATTCTCTATTCTCCCCGTCGTTGTCTCGGCTCTTCCAATTCTCTTGAGTAACTGCTAATAACTACCCTTGTATACCGAGGAACGTGCTTGTCCAAAACCATAGGTATTTTATTAAATACGTAACAATTGAGCAGTCGCCAGACTCGCCACTTCTTATGCATTACGAACATTGTAATCGACTAACATCTTTACACCAATGTAAGTGCATGTAGGGTAATTATAAATTTCAATTTTATTTGGTGAATAAATCTATCGATATCGTATGTTTTGACAAGAAACTGAAAATTATACAAGTTTGATATTGAATGTCATTCTAATTTGAGGTATCTTTTGACTTGGAAGTTCGTTATATTGATAAATCCTCACAAATTCTCCAAATATAGCTTTCCATTCACTTCCTTTTCGGATTACAATAGAGGCTTATGAATCTAGTACAATATAATATAAATCTTAATAGCTAATCACGGCTAGTGTTTGGGATTTGGTGATCTCTGCTGTTGTTCATTAATTGCTCTACATCGATGATAGTTCTTATGAGTTATAAAAAAGTTATAAATTTACGAGTAGTGTCACTACTAGTATTGAACTCGAAATTTCTTAATTACTAGACGAGAGCGTGCGCAACCATACTACACCTTTTTTTTATCACTTCCGTTAGGCCATGCCATCCAATATAATATCATGTAGAGTTCTCAATTTGCATATATATTAGAGGCTTCAAATGAATGAATTGGACAGGGACATCTCAATGCAAAATGTAGGTTTTTTTAGACAAATGGATCGTTTTTTTTTGGCCAAAATCCAAATTAGAAAAGGCTTTCAATTTTTTCCTTATTATAAAGAAGAAAATAAACATTTCTTGTTTGTTCCTTTTTCATGGGTGGTGTATCTCTTCCATAAGTAGGGAGTTGATGTGATATTGAATCAAGCGAAACCCAAGTGGTAAGACAGACTCTGCCTAGCTTATCATCATTTGACAATACCAAATTCGATCCATGCGTGCATCCTATATGGCAAGACAATATAATCGCAACTTACAAATCATTATAGAAATAAAAATATATCAGTTTTATAGAACGCTTTCTTTTCAAACTTACACGTGGAGATGGACATATATGCCAATAATTTCGGCCATCCTCGAACTTGCTTGGGACTTGGGTTATAGGAGGCTTTATTCTCGAGGTGGAATTTAAGGCGGTGGTCCGATTTCTAAAGGTTTGGTTCTACTAAGACAACATACTAGCTCTTCTTTAGACAGATTGGATTGCTGAAAAAAAAACTCATTTATCGAAAATGCAATATGTGGGTAGATTGACTTATGGATTCACTGTTATTCTTGAATGTAGAAGTTCATGGATTTAGTTTATATCGGCCGGGACTCCCTCTTTTATTATTTAGGGATTTTTTCTATTTGGTTTTTATTTTAAATGATTCATAGGCTTCAGTATTTTATTGAGAAGACGTTAAAGTGCATCCTTATCGAGGAGATTTGGCCGTGGACGAGTAACAAAGAGACCCTACTCGTGTGTAAGTATATTATATATTGATTATTACATTGAAGATAGTGTCATATCATACAATCCTGTTATCTTGTATACTGTCATTTTGGTTAGATAATGAAGAATTCTAATAATCGATGTGAGAGGAGAGAGACAGAGAGAGATGGGTGAACTGAAGGAGGCAATGAAGATTGCAGCAGATCCGATGTTGTCAATGCGTCCAGCGTCCCCATCTCTGAACTTTCTATTCCTAATTAAAAATTTTAACTGAAAAGAGAGATCTATATAATGCAGTGGGCCTTCGCTCAAAATCAAAATGTTTCGGATATAATTTTCATCAATAAAACTTTTTGTAATTATTTATTTTTCTTTTGCTATCTCTTTATTTGTATTACAAGTCCCCCACATCATAACTGACAAAAAGGGGAAAAAAAGTTCACACAAAAAATATATAATATGAATTATTTATTAAATTAGAGAGAGATGGACAATATATATAAAATTATAGAGAGACTATAATTTCCAAATTATAGATAAATTTCTGTCCTGGGACTGGACCGATTCTGCCCCGGGACCAGATAAATTTTCAAAATTATAGATAGATGTTCTTATAAATGCAGCTGGGCTCTTGGGACGATACTATATGTTCTGTTGTCGTCCCCGGACCCCATTCCACCCAGGGGGGGCAGATGATTAATAAATTAAACATATATAATTTAATTGTACCGAAACATATATAATTTAATGGATGTGAGGATTTTGTATATTATGAGCTTATTAATTGCATTGGATTGATTCGCCATATTCATGGAATGCTATGGGCTTCTGATCCCCTTGCTTCCCAAATGATATCCGCCATATTTCTTTAAATGTTCTTCTTATCTTGTTTATTCGTTTTCTTTTCCACATGACGGTCAGATTGTATTCGAGACAGCTCTCAACTGAGCACACTTTGACTAATTCACCTTCTTATGCGAGTAGGTCATCTAAATCCAACATGCGTAGGGAAATTCACAGGGATAAATATCCATCCAACCTGACTCCAAGGGTATTTAAATAAGCTATTGGTGGCTTGTGTAGACAACTATGCAGTTAGACTTAATCAGCTTGTCAATATATATGCAGAATTTTTTTTAGACAAGAAGATGAAAGTTATGATGGGGACGCTGATCATAGAGACAATACAATATATTAATTGAAGATTCTAGTCTTGCTGAACATTAGCTATAAACTGGACAAACGTTTGTTTGCTGATGTTCTGAAATTCATAGATTTTCATAATGAGGAAATTCAGAGGTTTTATTTATTTCTTGAACACAATAGAAGTCCATGAGTCTAATATAAGAATATGAAATGAAGTGAAATGAAATAGGTACATAAGTCCCATTGGTGTGGGTCAAAGTCAAGACTTCTTGATTCCAAATTGATGCCTTATATCACTACACTAAGTCCTCTTCCTTGAGGTTTTATTTAGTTTGCGGCTTTATTATTGTTCTCCAAATTTTGGTTTTGGAGTAATAAACATAGCAATAACGCTAATAAGGGGAAAAAAAAAGAGTCAATACCCCTTAAGGTATAATGCTCAAGGACTCCGACCAATTGATATGCATCACCTGATATCTAAATACTTAATAGATCCCGATTTATTTAAGTTCGCACTGGACTTATTCTTATCTTATTTTCATTTCTACATAGTACTTTTATATATTTGTACGAATAATTTATTATTTCTATTTTTTAATTATGATGATTGCGTCTTAATAGCACACTATGTTTTGAGAAATATTTTTTTTCTTTTGCCTACCTTTCTTATTTCTGGGTGGAAGCATTTGCCTGGCTGCTTTACTGACATTCTTTCACAAAAATAAAGAAAATCCGTGTTACTGGTTAATATTTTAATAGCGTGAGACAATGCAGCTCGAAAGTATCAAAAAGGTGTTGTTTATTTAAAGTTACTGAATTTCAAGATGAAGCTAACCAAAATTTTTGGAACTACACATGACGTAGAGACATGAGGGATTGTGTATGAAGCCTAAGTCATATTATATAATAGAAGATTTGTCATAGATACCCTATCTTCAGACAGTGGAAAAAAGAAACGAGAAAAGGTTGGATAAGAACGTACGTGCATGCATGCAGATTGCCCCAACTTAATTAGTAAGTCTCTTCCCAACCCTTTTTAGACAAATCAAATCATGGGTGATCGAGAAAGGGACTGTGACGCAGTACAAGCACCACTGTAAATTTTTTTTAAAAAAAAATCCTTATGCCCTTTTGTTTAACATTTTCTTTCCTTTTACCTGACTTATAAACCTCTATTATAATCAAATAAAAAAAAATCATGAGTGATCTTTTATCGTTATTACTAATTGCCGAGTTTTTAATTTCAGAGAACATGTATCAGAAAGTCTAAGAAGGTGGATTTTTCACTTTTAGATTATATATTCATAACAAGACTTTTTGAATCCATTTATCTTCCATTTTGATACCGCAACAATAGCATAAAAGAATTATTTTTTAAGTGTGTATATATATATATATATATTTGGGTAATAAAGTGTATATTAATTACTATACAATTCGAATTGAGCACGCGACTTGGATATTACTTTTGTAAAGTGCATTATCAGCAAAAGGGAAAAACAAATCAAGTGCATGTACAAAAGAAAGAAGCCTAATTATCTCTTTTGATCAAATTGGAGGCCGAGGATAAAAGTAGTGCTCCATGCAGGATGAGGTCCAAAGAATAAGATTTATAAGAAATGCATCTATACATAGGAATTCGATAGGATTGATTTGCATAGTTTCATTTCCTAGATCTATCCCGGCTATCACCAAACACAAAATGAAGGATTTCGGAGATCCTATTACCGTTACGTCCCGTCAACCAAACGCAGCCTTTATGATTTTAAGTGGGGCAGGAAATGGTAACTAAACTCTTCTTTCCCGTCCCAAGAAAATTTAGTAGCATACATATGGCCAATGCATACGTAAAAAGTAGGAAAGCGACCTCGTATCGGATACAGGCCCCCCTGAATTTGTGGTCAAACTTGATTACCTGCCTCCAACACATAATTGGAGAGACTGTTGAAAAATGAAAATGGTCAAGAAATTGTATTGCACCTGTATAGATATGGCAGCTACCCCATTATTATGATCTTTTTTCTCCCGGCAATTTGCTAATCCAGCTTATTATAATGGACCAGATATGATTCCCACTTACGGATTACGTCGGTAGAAAAACGCTTTAAGTAAGAGATATTTCGAGACATGGAATACTGTTTCCAATTCTTCGCAGTCTGATAAGAATTAGACAGGCCATTGTACTTGGACATCTTCGGTACATAATTATCGGAATATAATTCGGTATGAGCTATCAGTTTAGAACCATTAGAGAGTTTTTACAGGGTCCATATCAAACCGACATGTAGGGTTTAGAAGAAAAGCAAGCAAAGAGCATCGTGAATGTGAATCTGAATAAACAAACGGATGCCTGAACAGTATGATGATAGGTAGAGGCATTTCTTGCTTTCTGGTTAGGGAGTATCCAAATCATTATCGGATGCAATGTATCTATATCCACAAACAAAGAAAGATAAATAATATATGCAATAGTATTAATAATATATATATATATATATATAATAGTTGTATATGTGTGTATATATCACCAAATTGAAAAGAGACTAGTCAAAAGACAATATATGCCAACTGCAATGCCAAAGACAGAGGATGAGACAAGTTCCATGCAGGCCCCAGAGAGAGACCTGCTCCCCCACCATATGTAATACATATATTCTTTGCTATATTTGTAACCTCATATGTGTATATATATATATATATATATTATCATATATCACTTGTATATGAGTTATGAGTATGTTCTGCTTATTAAAATAATAAAATAAATAAAAAATAGAGAAAAGTATATTCTATGATAATCATTATATTTCTTCTTTTGCTGTTTTTTTTCTTTGACCCCCTTGATATTAATCCATTTCTCTTGATCACTGTTGATTGAACTTATAAAATTCAACAAACTCGATATTCCTTTCTGAGCAAAGTGTATTGCTACATGACAGTAGGTATATAGAGGTTCAAAGTCTACCATATTTAATTACTTTTAATTAAAAAATTAATATATAATAGCCGGTGCTCACCTTCTTACCAGCTTAAATTTTTAGATTTTAGAGAAAAATGCTTCCCCGATGGCACAAATCGCTGACTTGAAATCAGGAAGTCTTGGGTATGATCCTCGTTAGTGGTACTTCTACCTCCTTTATTTAAATTTCGTTATCCTCGTACTAAATTATAAACCGCTCTTATAATAATAATAAAAAAATGTGTAACTACTTATATGTCGAGGACTTATTCTAGTAAGAAAAGCTATTTGCATTCATGCCATTCTTGTTTTAAGCAATGTTGTTTTAGCCATAATTAATATTTCGAAATTATGAAAGTAGTGTCTCTCACAATTTTATCTACCGAAAAGAAATATTCCACATGTAGGAATTAATGTGGCATAAATATCATTAATCTGAACAAGAGAAATGTTGGGGAACATCTCATCGGTTAATAAAACGTACGGCAAGTTCATCTAAAAATAAAATTTTAATTTTCACATCAGTTGGGCCGTGGTATCTTCGTGAAATTAGTCATTTCATTTAAGAATTTAACCCTCCATTTGGATTGAGGGATCGGAGGGAAAGGAAATGAAACGAATAAAAAGTTGTATGAGAGTTTTTTGAAAACTATATATAACTTTTTCTTCCCTATTTTACTTTTTCCTTCCTTTCCCTCCTATCCGAACGCACAGTAAACGAAAACATATTCCCATGTTTGACGGAAACTAGCTTAGCTATCTAAGACATTACTTATCACGCAAGAGAGAAACTCCATTTCCCATCTGGCCACGTACATGTCTCTCCAAACCTAACAATTACCGGTCAACTTGACTTGTCTATATACATACATTGTTTCCAACTTTCCAAGACCCATTTACAATGAAAAATTCATGTACTTACAGCTCGTCCTACGTGAGCATACAGTAAAAGAAATGAATTGCTGGCATTTGGCAATACTAAACAATGAAGTTAATTAAGGATGCTCTTCATGAACATATTGGAAAAGTTGTGTGGTTTCATCAAAATTTAAAAGGTACAAAATCAATTCAAAACACGTGTATAAATCCTCGTATGTTCTACAACTCATTCTGATATTACCATTAGCTAGAGAAAGGGACATTCCGCAATAGCGCACACCTTAAATTACATGGAATAATGTATATGTTCTGAGTTCGACTCGCTAATGAGATTTTGAAAATGACAAGTATAGCTTATATATGACATGCAGTGTCGCGTAAATATCTGTACGTTAGTTGTTTTCCCAGTCGTCTAATAATCCTTGTTACTTTTGTCTATAAAAGCTTACCAATCGACTGATTTAATTGATTGAACCATAAAAGTGAATATTATATACGTAATTTTTCAATTGATAATTGATTCGAAACAGACAACGTTAGCCACCGATTTCAGGTTATCAAATCCAGTTCGATTTAGTACAAGAAAGCAACGTGGGGGCCAGTAGCATAGGGTGGGCATGTTGCGAATACAACCATATTGTACGTGAAACTCGGAGTCAGCTATGATCATGATGGATGTTTTATATGTTCGGGGTATGTCAAACCCTAAATTTCAAACATGATATCGATGAGGGAGGTTCCATAGTCCAAGCCAACTAGCCAGCTCTGTACCGATTTCAAACGTGATAGAAAGAGAAATGCATATCGATAAAAAAAAAAATCCACGCGTTTGTAGCCGAATTACACTGTTGGTGTAATTTATTGGAGGTGATCATGTGGAAGTACAGTAAGGGAAGAAACATAGATCTTGCACGTGGCAAAAGATCAAACCAACCTTTTTCAATTTTCTTTGGTGCTCAGGGGTACCTGAGAACGGTTGCATGCATGTAAATTAATTAGTAATATTTATATGACCTCTTTTATAATCAAAAAATGAAAATTTAAGTGATAATTCATACAGCTGGGTGGATAATTGATCGCGCACTTGCTCTTCGCTTAGAACATGACATTGATGATTTTAGTTCATTTCATCCATAAGGTTCTCCACGAACCTCCACCTTTCCCACTGTCTTACGTACTATTTCTATGTCCACGGCCCTCACTTTGAACCTCAAATTGAATACACCTGAAGTGATATAGGCCAGTCGTTAACATGGCATGGAATAAGTGTAAGTTTGAGACGTGTTCCATTAACTTGAATATTTTTTTTATGAGATGAAGGGGGTTTAGAACAATAGTACAAATTGTCGAATCAGAACCAAAACATGCCAGTTTTGCGCACCGATGGAACTTTCGTGTCCATTTATTTCCCGTTTGTATCCTGTATTACCCAAAAAATAAAAAAATAAAATCACAATTAATTAGAAACACACCGAATTGGACAGATTTTCGTCCTCCCAAGGCCCATACTCGTGGATCATTTCTTTCGATGGTAGGCTCAAAAAAAATTGAAAGGTCAGGCCCATCCTTTAAATTGGCCCATATAAAAGGGGAGGAGATTATAATCTCGGACTACGTAAGTTAATTAAAAGGGCTAATAAACAAAAAAATAAATGCCAAGCTTATCACATTTTAATGATTTTAACAATAATTTTTTCCTTCACTAATTAAACCACAAACTATCGATTCGATAACAATTTTAGCATGCCGTCAATATCTCCGTTAATTTTAATAGGAATTGATGATGTGTACATGAGGGTGCCACGTGGCTCACGTCGATTGACTGAGTGGGTCCCACGTGTTTTTAAAAAATAAAAAATATTTCGAAATTAAAAAAAAAAAGAGAGGTCGTAAGGCCGAAAGGGAAGGGGATGAGAGGTGGCCGCCAGTGGAGGCCTTGACGCCGACCACCGCCCCCCCGTTTGGGATTGTCGGGGCCCTCAATCGGAATCGAAAAACCACTATTGTCGGCGACATCTGTTTTCATCAGAAACCCCAATCGGGGTGGTGAGTGGCCGAGTCACCACAATCCCTTCCCTTTCGGCCTGATGACCTCCTTTTTTTTAATTTCAGTTTTTATTTTTTTATTTTTTTAAGCATGTGGAATCCACTCGGCCAATTACCGTGAGTCACGTGGCACCCTCACGTACATGTCGGCAATTCCGCTTAAAATTAACAGAGTTACTGATGGCATTCTAAAATTATTATCAAATCAGTAGTTTGTGATTTAATTGGTGAAGGAAAAAAATTTGTGCTAAAATCGTTAATAAGTGGAAAATTTGGGATTTTTTTGGTTATTAATCCTAATTAAAATGATCATGTGAAAATGTTTACATTTCAGAGCATTCATTTAGGGAAATTATCAGAATTATTACGTGGCATCAACGTGCCAATCCGAAACGCCTCTCTCGCATATACCTCTTGTTTAATTAAGTTTACGTGATAGACGACCTTCAAAATTCTGTCCAAGCCACTCGATATGGGGAGAAGTAATGAACAAATAATACACCATGTTGTCAATTGTCATCTATAAAGGGTAGTAAACTTTTAAAGATGGATATGATGATAATCTCAGGATATACTTAATGTATGGAACCAAAACGAGTTTTGTTTAATCAAGTTCATATAGACCGATCTTTGCTATATCCTCCTTAAGCTGTGACTAGCTACAATTTTTCGAAACAAACCCGCTTAACGTTATCGACATATAGTTTCAAGAACCGCGCCTAATGGAATTTTTGTACTTGCAATATTCCTCATCTGAACTGTGAGCTGGGATCATATGAGGTGGCAAAGGGCTGAAGAGTTGCTTTATAAAGAAGAAAGGTATAAATAGAAAATATCAATTCCATAGCAGAACTTGATCTTATCTGATCAGCTGAAATTGTCCATTGTTGATGCTACAGGAGAAAACTGGCAGCCCGATTTAATTAGAACTGCGATACACATTTCGGCATGATTTTGTCACAACGGACCCTGTTAAGACATGTCGAAAAGCTCTATGTTTCCTGTGTTATGATTAATCAGTCTTATAGAGTATTCTAGTTAAAGTTTTAATCCAAATCCATCATCCGCTTGCCCTTGTCCAGCCGGGCCTAGGCTGATCAGCCATCGGCCAGGCCAGCCGGCTACGATCATGTAAGGAGACAACCGGTTTGCTACTTCCGGATTTATTGCAAGTAGGCGTGCCAAAGACATATCTCAAAGTGCGAGTAGCGCTTTAGCTTTTCACAATTAGCCAAATTTCTAGACGGATTATGAAGTTCTGGTCCTATTTCACGCATCGGAGACATCCTCCGTCTTTCTTATATGCGAGTTCTGAGAATTAATTTGATGTCGATAATATCGACCCGGTCTGAACCTTAATGGCCATCAGTAACATCTGGTAGACTGAATTGTCACCCCCTTTCAATCACTTCAGAGAAACTTTTGCTCATGAAATCTTCAGACAGCCTTCTCCAGTCTCCTCCGCCAATATTTGAAAATTGAGAGCTGATTGGTCATAGGATGAACGGTCTCTACAATGGCATCGACCTCCATCCCATAAAACTCTGACTCACACAACAAGGACACCCCTGACCGATGGCAAAACATAGCCAAGGCTGTAGAGGGCAAAGTGAAGAGACAGTATGACAGACTCATTGAGGACGTCAAACGTATCGAGTTGGGTCACGTTCAGGTTCCAAGCTATCAATCTGGCCATGAATCTTTTGCCAATAGCTAAGAAATGTAATTAATAGAGAAGATTAGCATGAATATTTGTCATTATGGCTTACCATGTACAAATCATGTATTTTAGTCATGTATAGATAGCTTACATACTTAGAACTACTTTACATACTTAGAATTCTGTACAATGTTATTTATTCTAATGAATTTCACCTCACAAAATAAGGGAGGATTCAGCCAATACACTGTCCTTTCTTCAGTAATGAACCTTTCTGTTTCGTTTGGAACCTAATCTGAGAGTTCCGTGGTTAGACTCAAGGACATGTACCATGAAGTACTCTACTCTTTGCTCTTACTCGTTTTGCCTCGAAATGCTAAGACGAAAGGGAGTGTGAACTTGTAAAGGGGTCACATGCGGATGCCATGGAACATATTGAACCATCTGTTATTCAAACAGGATTACAGATGGTCTCAGTTCGGTCTAATAATATGGGATGGAGGAGGAGAGGGGATGCCCGATATAGAAAATCAAGTCTGATTATCTCAAAATACTGATAGAAATTAAAGCGTTTTATGGTGTTACTCATGAAATTGCTGTGGACAGTGGACATCTTCTTCCCGAAGAACAAGTCACGCATCGCGATGCATCAATCGGCAAAAGGAACGGAGCGGAACATCAATGGTTTGTGACGTGATTGCCAGGAAATTATACTTCAGACGATCTGCCCCCGCGTTCAAGCAATCTCCGGATACAAGTTCTCGAGGTACACTTTCTGCTTCCTCGATTACCCGGAAATGTGAATTTTCCATATTAGCCGTCTGTTTTAAGATGTTAAACCTATTAAATACAACTTAATATTTATCTTAGAATTCGAGCCGTGTACTGTCCCTCCATTACTTTCTTGATCTTTTATGTCGGGAGAGCGACTTTTGGTATTCAGTTGTTTGTTCAATGATCTTTAATCTTCCAGTCCGTGATTTGCTGTCTGATCTGAGGTAGAGATGGAAGCAGAAAACATTCAGATTGTTTCCCCTCTTTCCCGCCTATTTGCCTTTTAAACCGGGCTCGGTGCACTTTTTTCCTATATACACTTCTTGGTATTTAAAAGTACAATGGCCCCTATTAATACCTCAGTCTCCACCATCAATATTTGAAAATTGAAAGCAGATTGGCCATGGGATGAGATCAGGATTCCGCGTTCAAAGGATGGTCACTACAATGGCACCAACCTCTAACCCATGAACTGCCACTCGAATTGGATATCGGTGCAAAACAAACAGTTTGAACAGGCTCTACCACTTTTCAATGAGGACAGCCCCGACACTGCAAAAACAGAGCCAAGGCCATGGAGGCCGAGCATGTCCGCCGGGGAAGTGAAGAGAAAGTATGAGAGACTCATTGAGGATGTCGAACATTTTGAGTCTGGTCATGTTCAGGTTCCGAGCTATCAAATTAGCCACTTCTTCTTCTTCCGTTTTTAACTTCTGTTATATTAACGTCGATAGTTTCATGATTGTTGAGGACTTGTACGACGAAGTGCCATACTCTTTGCTCTTACTCGTTTGATCCGAAATGCCTAGTCAAGAGGGCGGTTGAAAACTTGCGAAGCTATCGCATGCCATGGAATCGATAAGAAAAGAATAAAAGAGAAAAAGGAATCCTCATAGTTAATTGATCAGTCTGTCATACAAATATAAAAAAACATAGAATATTTTGATTTGGTCTAGTACGGGTGGACAAGGTGAGAAGCGGGACGCACATCGTCTATCCCCTAATCATGTTTTCATCTTCTGTCCCGTAAACCAAAAACTAATATGAGTCCTCATAAAACATCTATAGATCATATTGTGTACACACTCTTTCCTCTTCCTCTCCTATTGAGAGGGAAGTAACGTATTAATTTCCACTGATTTAATTAAATTTTTTTTATATGTATATAGTAATTTAAAGTATTCATACAAAAGCTGTAAGGTCTCGAGATTGAGTTCTTATGAATGTAGAAAATTCACGTTGTGAGAGGGAAGTAACGTATTAATTTCCTCTCCTATGGAGAGGGAAGTAACGTATTAATTTCTGCCGATTGAATTAATTTTTTTATATGTATATAGTAATTTAAAGTATTCATACAAAAGCTGTAAAGTCTCGAGTTTGAGTTATTATAAATGTAGAAAATTCACGTTGTGAGAGTTTTACCTTTTAGTGGGCTGATCCAGCTCGATTGAATTAGCTTAAGCCTAATAGAACTTTCAAATACTAGGGTTTACACCGAAAAAAAATATTCTTACAAAAGCTTCCGATTCCTATTATAAAAAGCTTCAACATATGCTTTTCCTATAAATCCTCAACCCGTAGTAAATAGTCTTTTTATTTTCCCTGCATTGATAAATTAAAGTTTTGCATAAAAAAATTTTCTTTCTTTTTCCCCGGGAGGGGGGGGGGGGGGGGGGGGGGGGGGGGGGGGGGGGGGGGGGGGGTTACATAATGCACCAAAGAAATAGATTTATCGATTCATGCATGAATAGTGAACTTTACTTACTGAGGGAAAATAAATCAATTCTGAACATGCTAAGTTTGTTTTTCCAAGGAATATTACAAGCTTTATTTGCAAAAACTAACAAAAAGTAGAACATTACAAATGCTCGTGCAATGAGCAGATTACGTGACTGGTTTCTTATTAGGAGAATAAAACTTGCCACCGCGTTTCATTCTTATTAATAATTCATGGCACTTCATTTTCTTCTAAAAAGTAAATGAAAATTCATAAAATTTCAGAGAATAAAAGAAAATAAAAAAGGGCTTTCTTGAAAGTTTAAAACATTTCAGTATACGAGAATATAGAAAACTTAAAGTTTACAAAAAAATTGAAAAGTGAGAAGTTAGAAGAAAAATCAAAAAATAAAAATAAAAGTAAAATAATATTAAATAAAATATAAAACTATTACAAAATTAAAAAGAAGTAAAGCGCAAATGAAAAAAAGTATAATAAATATTTTTTTTAAAATGAAATTTTTGATAATAATAGTAAAATGTGAAAATTACAACCGCTCGTGAAATAAAAGAAATTTGGAATAAACTATAAATCGAATTAAAGAAAAGTGAATTTCGAAAGGTTAAGAATTTTAAAGTAAATAAAAATTTAGAGAAAAAAGACGTCTCTATGTTTTGTCCTCTTCTATGTCTTCAAATCTTTATTTCGTTCCCTCCCTCACTTCTCGGTGGATAGAGAAGACAAGGATGTGAGGCATCGAGTTGAGTTTGAGGGAGAACCCGAAAGGGGGAATCGAGAGGACAAGTTCAGAAAGGCCGGAGCCACCTGACATATGAGGTCCTTTTATATATATTTTTTATCGTCTAAAATTTCATTTATTCTTCATTTTATTTTAATATACTTAATCCTTTTATGTTTTCTCCTTTTTATTTAAAATTTAATATTCCATGATTGGTAGTTAATTTTCTGTGTATTTTTTCCTCCGAATTTGAATATTTTCCTTAATTTTGTTAATTCTAATTTATTTCTCGATTACATTTTAGTTTTATTTTTTCATAAAAATTTTCCTTTTATGAATTTTATTTTAATTTTTATTCTTTAGATTTTTTCTAGTTTTTGTATGTTCTTTTTTCTTCAGATTTTTTTAGTTTTTATTAACTTTTCTAAATTTTCTTTAGTTTCTTATATTTAAGTAAAAAAAGAATTTCTAGATTACCTTTAATTTTTCTGAATTACTTTTACTTTTTCAGAGTTTTCTTTTGTTTTCCTATTTAATTTTTCAGTTTTTTTTTTGCAGAGAATTAATTTGTGGGTCCTTCTAACATGAGATGAAGTCACAACAATACATTTCGTATTTTTAATTCAAGTATTTAGTATTTTCCATTCAAGTATTTAATATTTTCAATTTAAGCGTTTAGTTCTTCATCACGAATAATAGAAGTTCGCAATACTTAAATTAAAAATACTAAACACTTGAAGTAAAAGTATATAAAAGGCACGAATAGTAGAAGTACTAAAGATTTAAACTGAAAGTCCAAAACACCTTAACAAAAAGTACCAAAAAGTTACCATGACTCAATATCGTGTTATACATTTTCAAGGAAATAATTAGTCTTTGATATATTTTATAAAGGGGCATGTAGGCTCCTCTTTGAAGAGACAGAAGATTGGAGTAGAAACCAAAGACAAAAGATGCGCATGTTGACTCTTAAGAGGAAGGGATTTTAATACAGTGGTATAATTCACCGACTCGAAATCAAAATGAGGGGCCCCACATTCTATAAAACTGTAACTATTATCCCATATATATAATAAGTGTTCCCCTGGAATATCTTATGATCTGATTACCCAAGTATATGCCTCCCACCACCCTCAAATCTCGCCGAAGAAAACAAAAGCCTTGAATCAGATTCGGCAAAAAAATAAGAGTCCCTGGAGATATATTTGATTTGCCCCAAGATTTTCTCACAAATCTAATCAAGTTATCTCTCTTGATTGAAGAAGGAAGATTTTATATTTTAGAAATTTCAAAGACCGATAATATTAGAACAATAGAATGTCTTTTGAAATATTTATTGATAATAAACTCGAATTTAATATGCTAGAGAAAGTTTTAGTAATTTTAATATAATACTAGCTTTTTCCTCCTGTGTGTTGCACGGGCTCCCGTTCATAAATCTCTATATCATTTCTATCTTAATAATATACAATTTGAAACATTAGTTTTCTTATAGAAAATAATAATAATTTTTAATTGTTAATTTTAATATTCAAATAGTAATTTTCGATATTCTTTTAATAAAACTTAGAGTAAGTTAATTATTATAACAATAATAATTCCAAACTAATTATTTCAATTGTTATGCATCACATATTTAAATTAAATGTTAATATAGATTGATCACATATATTAAATGTTGTGGTTAGAATATGAATTTATTTTTTAAAACATTGTTTATAACATCCTCATTGTTAGCACCCAATTTTAGTCCACCGGCTCCGGAGGGGCAAAATCGTCATTTTGTCACCCGTGAAAGAAATATTTCCAATTAATTACTCGAATATTCACGACTTTCGGAAATAACACATTTAACACTAATTTTATGATTTTTCAAAAAATAATATCATTTGGGATGTTTTAGAATTTTCGCTTATATCGACATCAATTTTCAAAATCCGGGACAAAATTCGAGATTGAAAATAATTTTATCGCATGATATTGATCAACGAATTTTTCTGAGCACGATAGCAATCTCGAATCCGACATCCAACCAAGAAGACGAAATTTTCAATTTGTACGTACGTCGAATTTGAAAAAAAAAAATTTCAAAACCGGTTAGAAGTCAGCTTGACTTCTGACCATGACTTTTCCCTTCTCCCGCCCATTCCATCTGTTCCTTCTTCTTCTTCTCTTCCCTTTTCTTTTTTTTTTTCTTTTTTTTTTCCTTTTCTTCTCTTTTTTTTCCTTTTCTTCTTCCTCCTTGCAGGGACGGAACCGAGCCCATCACCGCGCGGCGTCAGGAGCCTGCCACACGCTACCTCTGCACACGTAACTTCTCTCGGACACGCCAACGTCATCGTGCACGCCTTCTCTCTCTCTCTCTCTCTCTCTCTCTCTCTCTCTCTCTCTGCTCTTTTCAAAAAAACCCGCAGCTCGATTTTTCGGTTCAAGAGGAACCCCGCTGCCCCGAATTCGGAACCTCGGGTTTCGCAGACCATATGCCTTAGTAATTAGGTGTACCCCGTACCCCTAGATCAAGGTAACTTGCCGACCCTTGACCTTCAGGTCATAAAATGGCAAATGGCGACTCCTTCTCACATGCGTCTGTCACGCGTCCCCGGGAAGGCGGATACTCCCAAGCCGCGTTGCATGAGGCACGCGCACATGTGCTCCGACGAGATTAAAATTCGGGTGCGCACGCTCATTTTTTACTTTTATTAGTTAATAGAGTTATGTTATAAACTTTCTTTTATAAGATCATGATTTTCTTAGAAGCTCTATATATGATTGATTAATTTTTTGTAGTGTTTTTATCATTTGTGTTGTATATGTATGTTCGTCTTAACACACACACAAAGATATATATATCATTTTTGTGATTATTATTGTAATTGAAATAATTAGTTTGGAATTATTATTATTATTATTTTAGTAATTAACTTACTCTAAGTTTTATTTTTATCATTTAATAGAGTTATGCTATAAACTTTCTTTTATAAGATCATGATTTTCTTTGAAACTCTATATATGATTGATTAATTTTTTTGTAGTGTTTTTATCATTTGTGTTGTAGATATACGTTCGTTTTAACACAAACAAATATATATCCTTTTTATGATTATTATTCTGATTTTTGGAAAATATATTTTCTTTTTAACACGATTAAATATGCTCAATGTTAATTTCAAGTTTCGCCCGGTAATTAACTAATAAAATTAGACTAATTTTGAATGGTTCAATATATATTTTTCAACTAATGGCCATAATGTACTATATATTTGTATAATCATTGAATCATAGACATATTTTTATAGATATTCACAAAAAAATGGTTACACATTTTTCAAATATAAAATTTTTATGATATTCTCATTTAAAATATTTAATTTTTTATATTACAGTAAGTTCACATATTATAATAAGTACTTCTACCATTATAATTATTAGGTGAATATCTAATTAAATATTTATTTGTCAGCATACTTAACTGTCACTTATTTATAAAATTGGGCCTTTTTCTAATAAGTTGAAGATAGTGAATTTTCATGATTGGGCCTCACTCCATTATTAAATCAATTATCTTAATTTTTTAATATATAACGTTAATAATTTTTTCTATAACTAAGAGTCCATTTATGAATCATAAGTTCATACAATTAGGATTCAGCAATAGGTAACCTCTTTCTCATTTGAGTGTTTTTCTTAATATTCGTGTCATTAATTTATACACATTTATATTAACTTTTTTCATCGTATGGATTTTATTGTTCGTATCATTACTATACATTAAATCTAGTTTCATATATATGTCGATTTTAGTCTTGCCCCCATCACGTCATTTCTGGCTCCGTCTCTGCCTATGTTACTTATGAAAAATGCACGTGTTGAGGGGCTTAAAACTTGATATGGAAACATAGGTCCAATATTTTGTGGTGTTACTCGTCAAACTTCTGTGGAAATCTTTTTATTATTATTATTATTATTATTATTTTATTTATCTTAGAAAAATTTTAGAGAATTTTTCTGAACAACCCATCCGCCAACAGATTCAGGACACGTCATGAGCCCATGCAATACCGTGGGCAGCTCGCCGTAAACTGTACACCCCCGCCCGCCGAGGTATTATAAATGCACCGACGACCGGCTGAAAATGTTGCAACTTACAACCCTTGCCCCCCTGCATTCAACAACAATTTCTCGATACTCCGGCCACTTGTTCTTGAGGTACGTCCTCTACTTCCTCGATCTTCTGGGAAGCTAGAATTTTCAATATGATCTCGAGTCAGCAGTATTTCGTAAGCCGAACATCGTGAAATTTAACATAATCACGGACGTACGTCCTAAACGACCAAGCTGGCTCGTCTGTTTGTTTATTATGTCATTCCATAACATTCTTCATCTTTCATGTCCGGACAATACGGCTTTCGGCATTCCCTTTTTTTTTTTTTCCATCTTTAATCTTCCTCCCATGTTTTGTCCATGTAAGGGAAGTATAGAAGATGGAAGCACAGAACAGTCAAGGTGAAAAGATTTCGGCAACTCTCGCTGTTACTTCTTCGTGCTGAAAGAAGAAGAAGGATGACGCGACCCTCCTGGAGGATTTGAAGGACCATATCGACGAGTTCATCCACTTGTTCATGCATGGATTTGTGCTTCAAGCAGAAGATGCTGAAGGGACTAATACTATACTCCCTCCCCCTGCTGCTTAAATTTTTCTGGCATTCGATACTCATTAATCAGTTTCTGCGTTTCTTTCACGTCCAGATATTTGGGATGAGTATGGTCATTGAAGAGAGGAGCTCTTCCTCCAAGGAAGTATTTACCTTCCGCTTGAAACAAAGATCTTGGAGTAGCTAAGTCTTTCGGCTTTATTAGTACATGCTCTTACGAGTATCGGTGACTAGGATTTGCTTAGTTCATAAGGACATAGTTTTTCGCTGCACTTCTTCTAATGATCGAGACTTTGTTAAAGGGGGGAGAAGTGCCTAATGATATTTGTACTTTAGGAAGGAGAGAAGCAAAAGTTTGAAGGTAATTTCCGGTGAGGAGAAAATTGAGATTGGTGTGTTTGTGGGCTGGACCTGGACGGGCTTGGCTGGGCCCATCTGGTCTACCTTCTTCATGCTCTAGACCGAACCCTGGGGCCTAGGGCTGGGCCCAAAAGGGATGTCCAAGCCCAGCAAGCCCGTTGGGCATAGGCCGGTTTCATCTGCATGATTATTTTCTTTTAAATTATTCCCTCTTCCACCGCACCCCAATCAATTTGGAACTTCTTTTTTCAGTTAAAATGGAGGCCCAATAGCCTAATAGAAGAAAAAAAACTAACGAGTTCCACTAGTGAGGATCAAATGCGGAAGTACTGTGTTACTGCACTAAACCTCATTTCTCAAAGAACACCTAGTAGTTTCAAAACAGATATGCTGAGATATTCGACCTTTAAAACAGATATGCTGGGATATTCAACCTTTTGTGATCTCTATAAGCGGCAACTAACTAAATATCTAAGGATGACAATGAAGATGGTGATATGAGGGATCGAGTTCAACATTGGCACTAGATGGTCATGATCGCGAGAAGCAATAATGTACGCAAAATGCTAGACTGAATTGAATAACAGGGCACAAAGTTACATCAAATATATAATGTAAATCGTTAGTCATCTTGTACACATACGTCGTATGTTAGATCCAAGTACAGTACAGTAGCCGGACTGCAGAATAGGCAGGGTATTTTCCTGGAAGAAGAAGGAAAGCTGATGATTAATATGGCTTTCTAATGAGTTAGGATCCGTACAGACATGTTACCGTATGCGACAATCTTTTGCCTAGCTCCGTTGCCTTTTCCACTAGCTCTAGTCGTACATAATCGTACTGAAATTGATCTTGTTGCATGCCAACAAGTGCAAGCGCATGTAGATTAATGCTTCCTCATTTGAAGAGTCTCCTCTGTTTACGTTATCTCTATCTTTATCGTATTAATTAAAATAGCTGAACCAATATCACCAATGACCGATACTGCCGGAAAGAATCAACATGCATTTTTTTAGACATGAACATAAAGCAGAATCCAATGACTAGAGAATTTTAACGTTCCGAAAGAGGGAGATGGATTGAAAATAGTGCATGCACAAGCCAGCAGGTGATATATATATATATATATATATATGCACACATATATACACGACACTTTACCTTTTCTTCTTTTTGCATCCATTTAATTTATAGTATAGTGGCCAATGTATATATCACTAATTTATTTCTTAATAGTGGGCGTGATGACATACAGAAGAAAATGGCTTAGTTTCTCTTTCTGTATGGAAGGAATTGATTCTTCAGAATTTAATTGGCCGGATTTTGTTCTTCAAATCTTTGATTCCCGGATCAGCATCGTTTACATCCTAGTCAAATGAATATTCCCATTTATGGACCATCCGTTGAATTGAGGATTCTTCATCGATGATTAATTACTTACATGATCATTTCTCGGTTTAATTAATTAGAAAAAGTGACAACCGGTAGAAAATTTCAGTAATGACCTGCTAGTGACTGAGAAGGAAAATTTAAGATTCTCATGTATGACACAACTTGACCTTAATTGAATGGGATATCGACAATATATTAGGTATATCGATTATACCCACATGAGATACTAAGTAACATACATTTCATTATCGGGAAGAGAATATATAGAATTTTCCACCGAACAGAAACATATTAGGAACTCGAAGTTATAGTTCCATTTTATGAACGAGAACTAACTAGGACGCTTCTAAGGAGACAATGGGCTTGCTGGACTTATTGGGAAATTACAACATGTACATATATATCTGGATGTGTGCTTCTAGGATCTTCAACCCCGAAGCTTCATCATCTCTTCAGCCAAGAGACTATTCTTTCACTGGAGCTTCATGTTTTTCATCCTGCAATTGGATAATAAGATCATATGAGATGAATTAATTGACACCATTAATGAACAGAATAATGTGTGATTTCTCAGTACTATAATTTATACGTAAGTGATGATAATGGCATTATCGGCAATAGCCCTTGCAGAGCAGGATAAATTTGTAATTACTTTGAACTTCTCGTAGAAAAATGAAGAAGATGGCGAAGGGAGAACGTTGAAGATGGGGTAAGACTGAAGAGGGACTTACGATAATGATAATAAACATTAAACATGTGATAGAAATGATATAATAAGAAGTTCATGTTTAGAAAGTTTTGCGTTTATTATAAAGTATTAAAATAAAGTAAAATTCGATCAAGGTCTAAAGCCACGTGAAAAGTACAGCTGAAACATGGCCTATGCAATGATTTTGTTGATTTTGTGGCGCAGGTGATGTACGATCAGCTTATAAAACAAATACATAATATCCAACGTACGACAGAAAAAGATGAGAAAAATAATAAAATAAATTACACTAATAATCCAAAATATTTTATAAATATTTTAATATGATATAAAAAGTTTTTTTTTTACTTGATGGTACAAAATATTTTAAAGTTGTTTCAATATAGTAAAAATCGTCATCTCATCATTGACGCCGTCAAGTCGACATTGATTGTGTTAAATCGATTTTTGTGGGGCGTTATATGATGGTGCAAAATGTTTTAAAGTTATAATTTAATAGTACAAAATATTATACGTAAGTTACATGATGATGCAAAATTTACAGTCCCGTAAAGGACGACTTGACGGCGTTAATGGCGAGATGACGGTTTGTACTATACTGAAATAATTTTGAAATATTTTGTACCATCAAATAAAAAAAAAAATTTATACCATACTTTTTGAACCACAAGTGAAATTTATCCAAAATAATAATATCCCAATCAAGTTAATCCACTGCTTCGTTGACACATGGGAAAAACTCTCTGGTCTCTTGAGCAAAAGCAATAAAAGCATACACGGTCATCCAGATCTAAGCTAGCCTCGCACATAATGGACGATCATATCCTAATATCACCTGACAGATCATGTTAGATCCTCCGTAATATTATATACATGTAACAATTATATATGAATATTATATATGCATATATCGGAAGTTCTTCTTAGAAGGTAGCAGTAGAGATATAATTAAGTTTTGTGCCATAGTTTTATTTAGTAATAGCTGTAAGAGTGCTTTAATTTGCCGTTGGAAGCTACCTTTCATCATTAATGGTGGCTCCGGTGGTCCTGTAATTCGGGAAGGGAACACGACCTGACTCGATGGTTTGAACATCCTCCACGAGCACCTGGTAGTGCCTCTGCACTTCCTCCGCTGTCTTTCCTCCAACTGCCTTCGCGACATTGTGCCAACGGTCGGGAGTGTCCTTGTCATACACAGCCAATGCCTTCTCAAAGGCCTTGTTCTGTTTAGGGGTCCAGGATGAGGAGGCGGATCCCCTTGACATAGAACCGGAGGCCATCTCTCAGATAGCACAGGATGTATACCAGAAGAGGACACAATTTGATTGGTGATATGTGAAGAGATGAGGAGCGCAAGGAGAGGATGGGTAATGAGTCAAATAATAAGACTTGTTGGTCAACTGATGGAATGAGCAAATGAGGGCGGCCATGCGTGCCCTTTTATAAGCAGGAGCTGAGAGAGAAAAGGGAGGACTGAGTTCAGAAAATTTTGATGATATACTATAATGTATGTATACGAGAGGAATCACTGCTAAAAATTAAGTGAATTATACGACATTTCTTTTAGTTGGAGTCACTTGTATATCTAGATTTCAAATATGGTGACAGGAATATGACTGTCTCGATAGTGGATATTGTGTTTTTAGAGCATGTAATAAGCCACATAAAAAAAAGTTATCACAACAGATATTCCATGGTATCGCCCGTTTCTCAAATCTATCATATGGTTTAAAAATTATCCAGAAAGACCCATATTTTACATATGGTTCCAAATCTATCATGGCGTTAATTTCTCCGTCAACATTTAACGGTGTTGCTGAAGTGGAACATAAGTGTGTCCATTCTTGCTACTGTGGCCCTTTATCCATGATAGATTTGAGAAAAAAATTAAAATCATGGGATAGATTTGAAAAAAAATCAAATCATGGGATATGTTTGGAAGTTACTTATATTTCATTAATGGATAAATTGACAACCGGATATATTTGAAATAAGATGTAAATCATAGGTCTTTTGGGTAATTTTTAATACATATGATGGATTTGAAAAAAAGGTAAAACAATGAAATATATGGCTTAATAAGCCACATAAAAAAGAAATAAATAAAAGTGGGCCTTAGCAAGTTGTCACATAAATCCTGGAAAACAAAGAACGAATGAGAGAATATGTATTGATTTGTCCTCTCAGGAACCACAAGAATAGTTAGCATGGAAGGGAAGAGCCACCATGCAGAAGAATCAGTATCTAGATCCAAGAACTTTTTTAATAAAACGTAACAGGAAATCTTCACCCTCCCCAGCGTAACAATAATTTTTAATTGGTTATACGTTAATTGATCCTGATTCCTACGTGGGATGATGTTATATGAACAGATAAGTACGTGAGAAATAAGCTCGTATTGATCTGTTGGAGTGAATGTAAACTTTCTGTAGGGTTAGATCTTATGATATACTTTATTTGTACTTGCACACGTCTTTTCATTACGATGGATATAGGGAACTCAACCAGTTGAATGACCTCATTTCCATTGTATGACCGTTTGAAGTTGAGTTATAATAACAAATATATCCGTATCAGAAATATGTTCTTCTGTGAAATCATATACATATATATACATATACTTGTTAAAAATAGAAGAAATTAATATATTCAAGACACCATATAATAATATACGTATAATAATATATCTCACAGTATATATCGGTCCCCCTCTCGTATTTGGCATTGGGTATCAACAATATATTAATATATAAATAAGTAAATAGGCAATTTCATCCATGACTTTTCTATTACATCAATTTGCTCACCGACTTTTGTACTGTCACATCAATTTCGTCCTTGACCTTTCGGTTACATCAATTTGGTCATCGACTTTGCACTGTTTCATCAATTTAGTCCCTGACTTTTTGCAATTACATTAGTTAGTGCTACGGTTGCATCAATTTGGTCATTGTGTGGTGTGGTTGCATCGATCAGGTCCCAATGCGACATCAATTTGGTCCCCTATCATATCAATTTGGTTATGCCATTAAGTATGGTCCATGACAGTGTTAAATGGGACAAATTGTTACATTAATTTGGTCCTCGTGCTACAACAAATTTGTCATTGCGCTATTTCAAGGTTGCTATCCTTATCGTCGTCATTGTCACAAGGCTCTTCATCAAATGGAGGAGAGGTATCGAGACGCGCAGCGTCCTTGGCCCATTGGATGATCTTCTCGACTTCATCCTCCTCATTCTTAGGGTTCGAATAGCTAAGGTCTCAATCTCAGCCGTCACAAAGCAAGCGATGTCCCTGAGGGGACCATATTCGTGGAAGCCATAGAAGGAGAAAATGATGAGGACGATGAAGGATGAGGGGAACCTCTGAGAGCAGCGAATTGAGCAGAGAGATCATCGCCCAGGATGGTCTTCAGCTCATCGTTAACTTGAGGCGAAAGAGGTGAAGGTTTTGGTTGCCAGAAGGATGGAGCAGAGGGAGGAGATTTGAGAGCTTGGAAGCGGTGGGAGAGATCGGGATTGAGGTACTGAGAAGCAAAGCGGGCAATTTGGGAGTTGAGGGAAAGCTTCATAAGGACATCATCATGCGCGGCCTGCAGAAGTTGCTCCACTTCGTCCATACCTGAAGGTGGATTTCCGAGGGTCGGAGGGTGAGGTAACTAAGCAAGCCCTGAAACTCCATCTCCAGAAGGGGAATGAGGGGGCTGGAGAAAAATGGGACGGAGTAGGGGCTGGAAAGCAACCGAGGTTCACCGCAGGGGTAGAGTGGAGAGAAGTTGAGCGAGAAATGGAAGCTTGCACAAGGAAGAGGAAGAGGAAGACGGAGGAGATGAAATTCGTTTGAAGTGGGACTATGGGACAAAAGAAAAGGAGAGATATAGAGAGAAGGCAAAGGAAGAATATGACAATTTGGGATTACATCAATTTGTCCAGGCATTACATCAGTTCAGTCATTGAACAAATTAGCGAAACAGTAACGCCGTCTACCCCTTTGCCACAGAATGTAACCGGGGATCGATCTGATGTCACACCAAAATTAGGGACTTGTGGTGTACCAGTTAGAGACTAAATTGATATAACTACGAAAAGTCATGGACTAAATTGATGTAATAATGCAAAATTCGAAGACCAAATTAATGTAATCGAAAAGTTAGGAACGAAATTAATATAACAGTGCAAAAGTTGATGACCAAATTGATGTAATCGAAAAGTAATGGACGAAATTGATGCAACTTGCGAAAGTCAGGGACGAAATTACTTATTTACTCTATATAAATATATGTTTGGCATTAGGTAACTAATATTTTGCAAACTTTGGATGCAAGTACACATGTAGAAGATAAGCATGGCTATGTAAGAAAATGGAAAAGAAAAATTTTTTAACAGCAAAAAAAAAGGGGAAAAAGTACAAAAACCCCCCTTATGGTTTGAGCTTGAGACAAATTGGACTACGTGATTTTTCGAGTGACAAATAATACCCTATGATTTACTTCATGAGATATAATGGACCTCACCGTTAATTTTTCATAACTTTTGGTCCTCAAACCTTTCTTTTACCCCTCAAACTTTCAATAATTTTTCAATTTGGCCCTAAAATTTGTATAAAAATAGGGGGGAAAGGGCCGGGGCCTTCAGTCGATGACCCTAACCCTACTACCGAAGTAGCATGTACCCACAGAGGATGCCGACGACCATGGAGGTGGGGTAGGGGCCGCAAATTGGCTGCCCCACCCCCGAATTGATCGGGATTTCAAACTCGAGATTCCGGTCGATTCGGGGGCTAGGGCCACCAATCGGAGACCTCGACCCGCCCTAGAGGTCTCCGACGTCCTTTGTGGGTGTCGGCAACCTTAGTCCTGAGGTCGGGGTCGCCGATCGGTAGCCCAAGCCCTTTCCCATTTTTTTTTTCGAATTTTAGGACCAAATTGTAGAAAAATTGAAAGTTTAAGGGTAATAATGACAAAAAGAACATTTTGAGGACCAAAAGTGATGAAAAAATTGGTGGTGATGCCCATTATGTCTTACAAAGTGAACCATATAGTATTATTTGTACCTAGAAAAATCACAGGGTCCAATTTGTCTCAAGCTCAAACCATAAGGGGGTTTTTGTACTTTTTTCGAAAAAATATAACCACCTTGTTTATTCCTTTAATTAAGATTTAGAGTTCGAATATTGTCAATAGAGAAAATCTATTCTATAAGAGTTTTACTAGTAAGCCAATCTGTTTAAATTAAGTTAGTTGAGACTCATAGGAAAAAATTGGAAATGAACTAGTGGGTAAAAGTCAAGGTTGATTTTAAAAATTTTCCAGTCCAACATATTTTAAAAATTTGCACCCTTTTCTTTTTTTCTTCTCCGATTATAGAATATAAAAATACCATAAATTTAGTAAAACGTATCTTTTTTTTTTCGGTTGGTAAAAATATCTAATTATTAAAGAAATATGAGTAGAGACACAATTAAAATAGAATAAAATTTCTTAAATATGAATGAGAGGATATTTCATTATATGGCATCCTTTTCTTTGTACCTTCTTTTTTCTCTTTCCGGTGAACTTGTACCTTCCTTTTCTTATGTTCTCCAAAAAGATTACATATTAACTTGTACTTTCCTTTTCTTATATTCCCCAAAAAGTTTAGATATTCAATTACTAAAAAGAAAACCTCCGAAATTTACTTTTACAGGTGGGCCCAGTAGCGTGGGACAATCACTTCAGCGGCCGTATCAAAAGGCTTCACGTGTGTACCAAAAATCCCCCATGCCGTCCTGCCTGCGATGTAATTTTTGGTGGGTAATGTGTTCTGGAAGATGCTGCATTTAGACCAACCCAATTACCGCAAAAAAGGAACAAAAAATAGTAATAATATCATATCATGGAAAGTTTATATGAAATCATGTTTCATAATGTATTTGATGTCTAATGTAATGATTCACTCTCTCAACTAAAAATTAAGAGTTTCATGACTAGAAACGTCAAGAAGTGTTTTAAATTTGATTGATAAAAAAATATTTTAAATTTATTTTTCATCAATGGGATTTCTTGTATGTTTATACTTAGTTTTTCCTCTCTATCATAAGGAATAATAGGCATTGCACAAATTCCTCCACACAATTAATGTCATAGTAAAAAACAATATTGTCATTATTTGAGAAATTAATTTGATGTATAGATATTTTCAATGGATACTTGGATAAGTGTATTACGTACATTCTCTTTTGATTAATGATAATGTTAGCACTTATCAGAAAAAAAAATTATTCGAGAAATTATAATCCATTAGTTGCTTAAGTAGAAATTTGAATGCATCTTTAATATTGTGGAAGTTATTACTAATAAGAAAAAAAATATTATGGAAGTTTATTTTTAATTTTTAGCAAATTTTTTTTTATTTAAATCAGTTATTTGCTTGGAGAAGAATATTACAATATTATATCAGCACTACGCAGAGTTTTGGCTGCTAGAACATCAGCAAGGCATAGAGTTTTAAATAGGATCTGATTTTATGCATTTTACTTTATTTATAACTTTAAGTTTGTAAGTTTAAAATAATTAAATATAAATTTTAATAGTTAGTTAAAATATGTATAGATAATCTCACTATTACGCTACACTTTCTTTCTCGATTTTTTGCATTTTTAAATAAGCCAACTAGCTAATATTGTTCTTGGAAGTTTAGTGTGGATGCTCACGCATATTAATATGAACACACAAGGCCCACGAGACAATATCATTGCGTTTGATTTCAGAGTTAAAAGTTTTGAATTTATAACTTTGATTTTGATTATGGAAAAAGACAAAAAAAATGTAAGATCTGTGGACTCCACCAGTTTTGTTGTGTAGTGTATTAGGTAGTGTATGTGATTGTATATTGAATAATATATGGGACCCATCAGTTTGACTTTGGAAAAATATGTTTTGTTGTGTAGTATATTGAGTTAAAGTTAAAGTTAAAATTTTAAACCACGACTCTGAAACCAAACAGAGCGTATATATTCGGGTGGAATTCCTAGTAAAGCTGCCAATTTAATAAGTCAAATTAAGTCATCCAGACGACATGTCAACTGTAATAGAAACTGATTAATGGATGATCGTTCCACTACAACGTGACACAATAGAGTACATATCTTCTTTGAGGCCACTCCCAGAATGAACTAATTTACACCTAAAAACTTCTATTTATAATATGCTTTCCGTCTCAAGAGTTTCCTACACTCGCGCGCGTGCGCACGCACACATAGATATGCTTTTTTGTTCGGTGAGACAATGAGAGAGTATATATTATTAAACTATTAATTGCGACAAATTCCGTTTGAACATCGACTCGGTCCTGATCATAAGATGTTTTAAGTGAATTTCGAAACGTCATGCTACAAGTAAAATTCACCCATTAAAAGCTGAGGACCCCACTTAACCACATCTTCACATACCCCTTTTATGTTTCTGGATTCCCATATCTCATTCATTTTCCTACTTACTAATGCTATTCTTCTAATTATATGAACCATGGACCATTCCTTAAGCCATGGCATAAGGTTAAATTCACGCAAGATATTTTCATCAAGATGAGAGTGAGGCAAGAAAATGTCGGATCTCAGTCTCGAACCATAACACACACACACACACACACACACATATATATATATATATATATCAATTATTGAAAACTATACATTTAGTCATCTAAATTTAGTTACTTTTCTGTTTTAATTCTTTTTTTATTTTTTTATCGTTTATATCCTATACCTTTGATTTTTTTTTGTTTCAATCATTTTTCTTTTTCTTGGTTCAATTTCGTCCAATATCTTTGACTGTTTTTCCGTTTAGATCCTTTTTATCAAAATAATTATTAAGAAAAAATTTAATTTTAATTTTCAATCTTTTTTTATTATTCCTTTTGTCCTAATTCTTTTTTGTTCTTCAAATATTGCCTCAACGTTAAACGTCTTACCAATATGACATATCTTGAAATAAAAATTACTTTCTCATTCTTTTTAGTCGGGAGAATTATAGCAGTGGTCCTAAATATTTGTTGTTTTTTGATATTGAGTCCTAAAATTTTGAATTTGAAGAAACGAGTCCTAAATGTTTGATAAATGAAAAACTCTTAGTCCTTTCCGTAACCCGTTGTTACGGAGCTGCTGACATGTACTTTGCGGTGTTACATTCGTCCTACTTGGCTGTTAACCATTCACGTGGCTGTTTTTTATTGGCCGAAACCAAAAAATACAAAAAATTGAAAATTGAAAAATAAAATAAAAGAAATAATAAAAGAACACTCAGTCCGATTTCTCAAATTGTCTCCGATTTCTCCACTTGTGCCTTTGATTGAAGAACTTGCTCCGAGATGAGCACAGGGAAGCGAACACGGTTTCCCAGTTGATTTCACGAAGAAGATGACTTTACTTGGATATGAAGTGAGAGAGGGAAGAGAGTGTGGGAGATGGTCAATTGGGCGGCCTGAGGCTCGAATTTCTCGGAAAATCTTCCTCCAATTACTTCGAAGCTCCAGCTACCGGCGAAAAGTATGGGTGCGTTTATTTTTTGAAAATTATTTAACTCAACTCCACTTGTTTTCAATTCAATATTACAATCATTACTTTTTTTTCATTTTTAAAATTTTTTTAATCATTCAATTCAATTTTTAATATTAAATTTTCTCAACTATTCATTACTTTTTCATAATTCAACAACACGATCATTACTTAATTATTATTTTCTCTTAATTATTTATTACTTTTTTACACTTTTTCTCATAATTTAACAATACAATCATTAAAAATTAATTAAAATCAAAACTCAACTCAATTCAACTCTAAATCCAAACGCACTCTTAAATTTTTCCAGCAAAAATCTCGCCAAAATTGCCTTTTGACTCGCTGTTTTTTAAGATCGAGCCAGAAGAAGAACAGGCCATTTTTGCCCAGTGCACGGAGCTCTTTAATCATCTACGTGGCTCTCTCTAAACGATTACATCGATTGATTTCGAAAAAGGTATTTGATCTTCCTTGAGCAGTTAATTGGTTTCGGGCACGAGCGGTTTCTGGGAGTCCGATTTTCTGGATCTCAAATTTCCACGCGGCATCATTCCAGTCCTTTATTTCTTCTTGCCTTTGGCCTGTCTGCTCCTCTAATTGCTTCTTGTATCGAAGGTTTTGTTTTTGTTCCTGCATGTTTGATTAGTTGAGCTGAGGAAGCAGATCTCTTGCTCGCTTCAATTGTCTAACACTCAACTGTGTAGCTTTCAAGGTGGGAAATTGAGCAATTTGTAGTTAATATGTGTCCGTTAGAGCTGATTGATCAAATCTTGCTAATTTCCTGATAAACTGTGCCTTTTGCTTGCTTGGAAGATGTGGAGAATTGAAGTTTGGGTGGCATAGCAAGAAAAAACATTTGGGTTTGAATTGGATTTCAATTTTCGTTCAAGAAACCCCACCCTGAATTTATTTTATTTTGTTTTTTCTCAAAACCTCCAACCCCCTGTTGGTCTGGATGGTTGTGGAGGATGGATAGGGCACCGGCGACCCCTACCATTACGATGAGGTCGCCGGCAGCCGGCGAACTCACCGAGGTGTGGTGGTCACTGGTAGGACGCCCCTCCCTGGCAACCATCCAAACCGATAGAGGGCTAGGGTTCTATTTTATTAGTTTTGGCCAATAAAAGAAAAGCCACATGGATGGTTAATGGCCAGGTAGGACCAACTTAACGTCATGAAGTACGTATTTGCAGCTCCATAACAACAAGTTGCAAAAAGGACTAAGACTGTCTCATTTATCAAACTTTTAGGATTCGTTTTTTCAAAGTTAAACTTTTAGGATTCAATATAAAAAAAACAACAAACTTTTAGGACCACTGCTGTAATTCTCCCTTCTTTAATCCACCAAAAACAACTACTTTTTAAAATTAAAATAATTAATAATAAATAAAAAAAATAACTTGAAGTATATGAATATACTCGAAGCTTGAGGTATAAGTAACCTCAACTCAGGTAGTGTTAACCATTAAACGAAAGATGATAACTTGAGAAGGAGAGAGGCAATGGTAAGGGACGACGCCGAATGCCACTGTCCTAGAAGAGGTCACCATGGACCTATAGATCTATCCACGTTTCTCTTTGCAATCACAACTATCATTACTCTATACAATATCATTCATTGCATCACAAGCATGATTAGGGGCTATCGAGGTACAATTGCCTCTATTTTTTCTATATTTTTTCCATTTCTTTGCTTGCAAATTTGAGTATTGATATTTCCAACTCAAATAGCCCTTGCCAAGATTGCCTACAACATAAACGCTCACTCCCTCTCATTAACTCGAATAGGTTCATGATTTTACTTTATTATTTTAATTTATTTTTCAAAAAATTTTAAAAATACTTTATTTCTAAAATGTTGTGTGAGCATTTTTATGGAAAATTAAGCAGTAGAATTATAAGAATAAAACGTCTAATGTTAAAAAAATAGATGAACTAAAAAAAAGAATTAGAATAAAAATAGCTACAAAAGGTCAAGTATTAAAATTAAAAATTTCTCCAATAAAAAGTTTGATAAAAGAATGAAAATAGAAAAGTAAATAAAGGAATTGGATGAAAACGAACCAAGAAAAAAAAAGAACTATAACAGAAAAGCATCTAAAACTGTAAGATATAAACGATAAAAAAATTAAAAAAAATGACTAAAATAGAAAAATAACTAAACTTAGATTACAAAATGATAGCTTTCCCCAAAAAAATATAATAAAATGATGAAAATAGAAAAGTGATTAAAGCTATTGCATGAAAACGAATTAAGAAAAAGGAAAATGATTAAAACAAAAAAATATTCAAAGGTATTTGATTTAAATACAAAAAAAATTAAAAAATGGACTAAAATATAAAAGTATTCAAACATAAAAAATCAAATATATAATTTTTCTTATCCATTAATATACGATCCATGAGCGACATCGTTCCAAGCGATATATGTATAGATATAT
Organism: Punica granatum; assembly: GCF_007655135.1. Taxonomy (NCBI): domain Eukaryota; kingdom Viridiplantae; phylum Streptophyta; class Magnoliopsida; order Myrtales; family Lythraceae; genus Punica; species Punica granatum. The sequence continues at coordinate 5,978,285 of NC_045128.1, forward strand.
AGATATATAGCTGGGCAGATGAGATACTGGTTCCGTACAATGATTGTGCTTTTCATGTGTGCCTCTCTCTCTCTCTCTCTCTCTATATATATATATGGTCACAGATATGTTCCCTACCATTTTAGCAGTTGCCGCCCTCTCATGAAGTTTTGGTTCTTGGCATATATATATATATATATATATTTTTTTTTTTTTTTTCAATTACAAGAGTGATGGCCTAATACGATTATGATTATTAGTAAGTAGGAGCATTTGCACTGCATGCAGTCAGCTGTGAGCATTAATGGTTGATTATGCAAACAATACTAGTAAGAATTCAAGGCACGTTAACACAAGCTCCGACACAGTTGAGAACTGTGTGCGCGGTATATAGTTGAACTGCATGCTTATATATAGAGGTAAAAAGTCCACTGAAAGCACTTCTTAGTTAAAATAAGCTGATATTCAAGCGCAAATTAGTCGTCTAACTTAAGTTGGAGGCATCTCTCATTAATATCACTAACAAAGCACAAAAAATTATGTGCTTACAACCACTCCATAGTTGATGTGGATCGGAGAACGGGGGTGTTGGATATCATCGGGAAGGATTTCATGCTTTGATAACCAATGAAGTGGATCGGATAATGGCGGGCTACCGGATATCGTGGGGAAGGACTCCATGATTCAGTAACTTGCAATAAGGGAATATCAAGAGGGAATCCCAATTTCCCTTTTTGATACTTAAATGGGTAATCGCAATTAGAATAAATGAATGAATGAATTGTCCTGAAAATTACATACTTATGGAATATTTATAAACATTTTTTATCCTTTGGCGTATAGCTGGAAAGAGGTTCGAATTTGAATTATGGTAACCGTTACCGGTACGAGATTGTGGGGCCTTGATATTGGACTTTATGGGCTCCATCTCTAAATGGACCTTTAGGAGCCCGTATTTCACGACCCATCAATAGTTAAGGTGATATATCAATGTAGTTCTAGAAACAAAATACACGATATTACCGGCTAGAATTTGTGCAAGCGGTTCAAAACTTATTTCTGTTAAACAAGGTTTCGGGATTGAGTCTTGTGAAAGAAGAAAATACTTGATTGTAAGAGTTTACTCCATAGTGGCCCAATGCGATTCGAATCGAATTAATCGGCAACTATTGGTCTTCTGGATAGGTTACACACCGAATAAAATACACGGTTTTTGTTACATTATCCATATTATATGTCATATTTTACATCATGATGGATGATAATTAAAAAAAATATTTATGATTAAGATTATGATTGTAACTCAAATTATATTTATTTAGGTAAAAGAAGGTAATGGAACTTTATTTTTTGGTGAGATCACGAATATTCTTAACCTTATGGCTAACACAATTTACTGTTACACCAAATTCTTGTGTTTAGATAATGGACTTGTTTTTGTACACACCACTGATATTCGAAAGTCTAAATGAGTCTTAAACGATTCTAGGTTCGAGGCGAGTCAACCCACTAAATTATAAAACTCTCTCAATTCTCAATTATCTTTATCACAAAACTCGAATTTGAAATATATTTTTGTTTACATATTAAAAATCAAAATGACAAATCATTATTGACTTATGGCATTGGCATATAGTACTACCGTTGTATACAAGACTTTTTCATTGGTTAGATAATTAGCTATCTCATGGCAGTACTACTACTGAAACCAGCCTGTAAAATAATAATACACCCATGGTTGTTAGAATCATGATTCGAATCGTAGAATCGTATGATTTTACAATTCAAGGGCAGGGCTACGATTCCGATGCCAATGGGTGGATCGGAAATGGCTGAATCGGAATAGAATCGCAATTCGAGTCTGTGAATCGTGGAATCAGTCCGACCCAGACGATTCCACAATTCGGCCCAAAGCCCGCAAAGTTTGGTGGCCCATTCACCATGTCGGGTCGGATTTTGATCCTCCCCCTTCTCTTCTTTGCTCGAGAACTTCACAATGCAACTCATCTAATGATTCAGATATTCAGCCTTAATTGGAGAAGAACAAGATCCACCTGATTCGTCCCGATTCCCTGCAAATCACCGAGCTTAAGCGCTAAGAGGACCCAAACGGGAGACTGTGGCGATGATGACGGCAGAAGAAGCGGCGAGTCTAATGAGATTACATCGAGTGATCATCAATGGCAAAAAATTCTTGTCATGTCCTATTTACCAAATCAAACCCTCATTGTCTAATGAGATTACATATTTTATGATATAACAATAATATATTGAACCTTAAATTTTGATAATTTGTAACGATGTGTTGTGTTTTTATGACTTATTGTTATTTTATTGGTTTGTGGTCTTTTTTTGAATGAGCAAGAATTGATTTTTTTCTTAGGAAAGTATGCTACATATATATATATATGTGCTGTTTTTTTAATTACAGGTAGAATTTTACGATTTACGATTCAAATCGCGATTTACGATTCTACAACCCTCGACCGATTCTAGGTAGAATCGTGATTTTGACAACGTTAAATACACCTGATGATTAAGACCGCAATTACATTCCATTTTCAAACAGCTCAAAGATCAGTTTACCTTTCGATTAAGGGGAAAAAAAAATGCAACTCAAAGACGTATATAGGACATGCGTACGATGTAGGAGACCTATCTGTTCCCTCATTCTTTCAGAGCAATATCACATGGGGATTGGAGTTCCTGCCCATCTGTTGATTATTTTTTAACCCAAAGTGGACATCAAATCATTTTTTTTTCCTTTTCCCTATCACAAAGCGCAATATCACAATTTCTTTCTCGATCTGAATTTTTGTATTCGGAAGCCTAATTGGATCCCGACTAATTCAGTCGAGCCAAATTGACCAACTAAGAGGTAAAACTCTCTTAGCGTGGATTTTCCACATTCAGAAGAACTCAAATTCGAAACCTTACTTAAGTAGAGCAAGCGTCGAATCACTTGAACCAATCCACATTGGTTAAATTAGAAAATTTTAGCCTATCAGAACAGAAAAATGAATTAGTAAATTTGGCTAGCTTGAAGTTTTTACCAAAAATATTGCAAACAAAAGGAGAAAATTTTGCGTGTAATGGTTATATGTAACATAATTTACGTGGTAAAATCACAAAATACTTAAAAATCATAGATACTTAAAATTTTTTATTTTTGTGATATTTCTAAAAACCAATAAAAAATGTGATATCTTACAGGATTGTGATTTTACTACGTGAACTCCGTTACATATAAGACTTTTTCGAACAAAAGGGGTCCAAGGACCCATGCACCGACTTTCTCCTATATCATGTGTATATACATTTTGTGTTAGTCCCCTAGCTATAAAAGGCCAAGCAGGGGATAACAGATCCTGCCCACAAGTGATATCATATCAGGGTCAGTCATGGGCAGCAACCAAGGTCCAATAATTTCATATGTATAGAATATTTGCTTGGTCCCATATTCTCCTCTCTCTCTTCTTACTTTTTTTCCAAATTCACCACATATACGATGTGAAATGACGGAGTAAATTAATGTATATATGTTCCACCGAAAAAAATCAACGTATGTATATGAACAAAAAAAAAAAGTGTTGATTGATTGATAAATATTTTCGACCCATAAGGAGGAAAGTATATATTCAGATTTCGAGAACACACTTATTGGGAAGAGAAATAACTTTTAATATTCGAACGCTTGATTTACTCGGAATTGCGAAGCAATGTCCCTCACAATTTTATTTACAAAAAATATATATATGAGAAAAATGATGTAGTGTAATAGCGCATGTTCTTACTTGTCAATCGAAAGGTTGTAGATTCGATTCTTCGTCTTTAACTATTAGAATTTCTATTCCATTATACTAGATTTATGAGTCTCTCTTATAAACAGAAAATGAAAATTAACGTGTCTATATATATATATATCTCACGTAAGCAGATATGTTGCGTTACCTATATATATATATATATATATATATATATATACTATAAGATATACACATGCGTTCGACATGAAAAGTTTTTTTTATTGAGTTGTAATACATACTATTAGAATGCTAGGAAAAATATATAATTTAAATTACATAATAAAAGTAATTATATCTAACATTACTTATTGTCTTACTAAATTGTTATAGTACATCAAATCAATAGATATGAAATGACAATATCGACTATTGAAATCAATTAATAAAATTGTTTTTCTTATTTAAATAGAACATGGTTTCAGTTCCTAAAAGCTAAAATTAAGTTAATGTAGATCGAAACTATGCTTATAAACGATTTATATATAAATGGTGATCATGATGATGATGACAATAACAACAAAGAATTAAATTAACCTATTATACCATTAGGTAATTTTATGTGTATAAAAAAATTTATAAGTAAATAAAAACCCAAAAGTAGATAAACATGCCACATAGAAAGAAGATATCACCAAAAGGAAAGACAAGTATAGACAGTTTTCAAAAAAAAAATGCTAGATTTATAAATCCTCATCCTTTCTGTTAATATAAAACTTAAGAGGTTAACATAGAAGTATAATACTTTTTCTACAAGAATCATGAAAATTACTTTATCAAATGTTAAATACACGTTGGACTTTTGAACAAATAGTCAATCAAAATGAAGGAGAAAACATTTCCAGTTCCAATATTCAACCGAAAGAAATTACATTTTTTTTATTTAGAATACAATATACTTTTAATGTTCTTGATGTGAAACTAAATATATCAACACAATAATTTCAAAGTATAAAAGAAATTAATTAATATAGTAAAGCTGCAAAAATCAGAAAAAAAGAGTAAAATAAAGATAATTAAGACTAAAAAGAGCAAAGATTGTTAAAGGAGAAAGGGGAGAAAATGTGATTAAAACAGTAGGAAGGTCTTCTAATTGCTCATAAAGTTGATTCAATACTAATTATAAACAATCCAAAAATTAATGGATAATTACAACCATAATAACTTCAAAATATAAAACAAATTAATTAATATAGCAGGGAAAATAAAATATAAAGAGAATCAAGGATAAAAAAAAATTGAAAACATTCAAAAGGAAAATAGAGGAGAAACTGTGGATAAAATAGGAATTAGGAACTTTCCTCTAATTGCTCATAAATTATAAATAATCCAAAAACTAATGATAATTACAGCCACCTTTTTTATGCTTTATAAAAATTATTTATTTTATTTTATTTTTGGTAGGATATATTTTTTTGGTAGACAAATTTATTTTATTTTACTTTTGATTTTGACGTCTTTGTCATATATATATATATATATATATATATATATAAATATAAGTGAGCGAAATATATATAGAAAGTGTAACAATGCAGAAAAGTATAATTCTAAAATAGCAATAAGCGAAAGTAATATGTTATCGTAATAAATTGGAACACTTGACGCTTATGCATAGAGAAAACTAAATGGAGGATTTTAAAAAAATAAATAAATTGCAGAATGCTATATAATAGTTAGGAAAATAACTTTGAGAATATATATAAATATTTTGATGCATAATATATTTTGCCCTTTTTTTCTGTCTCTATGCTTGGTCAATAATGGAAATATAAATTCAAAATCATTAAACACATGAAACATAAATGAAGCTTATTCCTCTTTTTAAAATCATAAAGAAATTGAATCAGAACAAATGACCTAAAATATATAAAATAGGCTTGGGAGTATGGTGAAAAGTTAAAAAAGAAAATGAACAAATTAATAATATCCCAAAAGATAGTAAAAGAAATTAACAAAAAAAATACGGCAAGTGGGTCTGCTTCAAGAGATTCAGGTTCCTATTGGAAAAATAAGGAAAAAAAAGGAAGTAAAACAAGTCTCAAATGCATTGAATAAACAAATCAAGCCTCAGGGAAAAAAAAATGAAAGCCATAAACAAAGCATTTGTATATTATATTGTAGCTGATATTTATCTTTAAAAAAAATTAATCAAAGAAAGAAATGACAAAATTCAATTTAACAACAGGCCTAATTAAGTAACTACTTGCATGAATGAACAAAAAGTATCTAGGTTCTCCTTCTTCTTCTTGTTTTTTTTCCCCAATTTTCATCTCAAATATTTAGTCCATCTAATTATGATGATGCGTAATTAGTTAACCTCATAAGCCGGCCGATGAATGTCAGAATTCAGGAAAACCAAGATAAAAACAAGATACCATTAAACTATGAAAGATAATTGCTTTGGAGATCCTACATAATTCAAAAAGAGAAAGAAAGAAAATACAGTTGCAGCCCTATAATATTAAGACAAGGAGTTTTCGCCTCTGCATTATGTTTTGGTCATATTTCCGCCCTCAAGACCTCAAAAACATTTAAAGAAAAATGCCCCTGCCGTTAGATTTTTCAATTGAAAAAGCTGACCAGCCCTTCGGCTCCCTTCCATTAGTGGAAGGACGAATCCAACAACAGTGCGTGATGGTGCCACATTGGTTAGGTAGTGACAGGTTAATGTCGGTCTCACATCCCTCCTCCTCTCTCTGCCTTTTTCTCCTTCCCTTCTCCATCTACCTCTTTCTTTCTTCATGGCAGTTGTTGTGCCAACCGTCACCCACCGCCCTAGGACTGGTAATATTTCACAAGATACGATGACATGATACGGATACGACACGAAATTAAAAGGATTTGGATTGGACATTTTTAATAATCGGTCTAAACGGATCTAATCCGTTTAAACACGGTTAATAAGCGTGTTTTGCCGGGTTGAACCTGTATAACTCGATTATATACGATTAAATTTATTTATTTAGACATGTTTAATCGTGTTACTATAATCATGTAATTCGTTAATCCGTTTATGTATTTGGATTTACCAAAATATCATTATATAATCCTAATTCCTAAGTCTCTAACCTAATTTCCTTTCCTTTTTTTTTCACCCAATCCAATACAGCACAACCGCACTTCCACTTCTATTTCTACTTCTCTACTACCCTCCCTCAGATCTCATATATGATTTGATTTCCTTCTTCTCATCCATTAATGGCGAAGTTCTGCTTCTTCGCTCTCATTACTCTCCTCTCCGTGCACCTCACATTGTTCGCAGATCAGCCTCAGATCTCGCCCTCCCCTGCGCCCAAGCTCGCTGCCAACTCCACTCCCACCATCTCCCCTTCGAAGCCCACCGCTTCGCTGGCTCCTACTCCAGCCAATGCGCTTCATGGCTCGATCTCATCCTCGCCATCGCTGCCTCACTCAGATGCGGCTCTCGCCTCTTCCCCATCCACATCCCCTCCCCTCTATCTCAGTCTTCGTGTTAACGTGTAAACATGTCGTGTTAAATGTGTTCGAGTAAACGAGTTAATCGGATAAATATGTCATGTTAATGTATCCGGGTAACTGAGTTGATCGGATAAATAAGTTGTGTTAACGTGTCCGGATAACGTTTATAATCGTGTCGTATATACGTGTACCTATTATGACACGTTTCGATAAACGAGTTTAAATGTGTCTAAATGGGTTGACACGGATATAAACGTGTTGTGTATGGGTTTCCAAAACCTGACCCGTTTAATAATCGTGTCGTGTACGGGTTATGATTTCGATGACACAAACCCGTTTAGACACGACACGTATAAATACAACACGACACGAATTGTCATCCCTACACCGCCCCTCCAAATGATGCTTTGCTATTGCAGTTTTCTTTTATCCTTTTTTTTTAATTATTTTTTTGGCAAGCAAAATATGATGCAGTATTTTGAGCAGTTCCAACAAGGAAGATGATGGCAGGCAAGATTTTCTCATGGTAGAAGTTGAGGGAGGAATCTGGCACTCGAGATTTTATTTGCTATTGTAGTTTTCTTTTGAAATCTTTTTTTTTTTTAAAGATTTCTGTTTTTATTATTTTTTTTGGCAAGCAAAATATGATGCAGTATTTCGAGCAGCTCCAACAAGTAAAATAATGGCACGCAAGATTTTCTCTTGATACAAGTTGAGGGAGGAATCTGTCACAAAATAGTTTGGCAGTAAAACTTCCCACCCAATAATTTAAGGGGTCCAGACGTATTTTTTTCTTATATATTTTTCAAAGTATGGGAAGTATTTATTCATTATAACCGGAAGAAAAAGGAGAAGAAGAATGCATCTTTTAAAATATGTGATGTCAATATCTTGAGAAAATAATTATTGCCATATTGAATTAGTAGACAGCGATATGAAGAATTCCTTCTTTCAAGTGATTGTCGCTCCGCCCACTATGAAGAATTTGTTAGCAGCAAATCCTCCAAATTTTCGAGTCACAAGAATGAAAATCTCTGGAGACTTCTGAAAGACGTATATTGGAGAAGAATTTCAAAGAGAGTGAAACGGTTTGAGTGTGTTTTCTGTGACTCTTGTAAAAAAGTAGAATATATATATATATATATATATATATATATATAAAAGAGTATACAACAGTCATGTCCTTTCATGAATAATCATGTTCCTAAAAAATATAAGGTTGTCAGTGAGAATAGGTGAGAACTTTTTCTCATATTAAGGACAAGGGTACTTATGGAATTTTATATAAAGTAAAAGGGCATTCTGGGAAGTTAAATATGGAGAAATAATAGAATGAGTTTTGTACTTTTATATATTATATAGAGTATAGAAGTGGAAGGGCATGATGAGATCTATTTTGCACAAGAGTTAACTTCTCACGGAAAGACAAGTACTAATTTGATGTGAGAATCTGATTAGAAATTATACAAATTGGAAAACACAAATAAAAAGGGGATAAAACAGAAAATAACAAGAGGAGAGAAATCAAAACGAATGTCACGCTTTTATAATTAGATAATATATATACATATATATGTATACGTATATATTATTAATAAAAAATGCATTTAGAAACTGATGATTAAAGTATAGGATATAATTTACATGAATGATACATGCAATTATACATTAGAAAATTATAATTTTCAGAGTTGAAAGGGTATTTTCAGAGAGTAAAAACTGAAAAACAGGTTAAAAATTTATACTTTAGAGATGTTTTAAATTATAAATTATTATAATTTTTATGTTATTATTATACTTGAATAGAGATTTTATTGATGGAAATATGTATTTGGAATGAGGCGATTGGTGTAAATTACTTAATATAGTCAAAAGAGTATGAGCGGTTATATTAGAGGAATACAATAGAGAGATAGAATGAGAGATATAGATGCATGCTTTTGAAAGTTCGATGAGTATGTATGGGAAAATAAATGTGGAGTAGAGAGTAAGTAAGCATATGGCCAAAATAACCGAGTAGTGAAAGGAGTAGAATTATAAATCTAAACATATTAGATTCAGCAACACTATTTGATAGTATAATTTTATTTATTTTATGTTGGATATAATTGAGTGTCTTTTATTAAAAAATAGTGATGGGGATATATATATATATATATATATGCAATGTGTTTTTTTGAATTGCAGAGGTATCATGATTTAATTGTGATTTAAGGGGTATATTTGGTAGCTCCAAGTTAAAAATGCTTTATTGAGTTATTTATAGATTGTTGAATTTATATAAGGCACTATTTTTTTCTTTCAACGGGCACTAATACGAAGGGTTATTTTATATTTTCAATAGAAAATATAAAATATGTCTTCATACATTGAATGAGTAAATTGAGTCTAGGAAGATGTTCACTTACATTGAATCGATAAAATAGGAATTAAGAAAATTATTTACATACATGAAAGGGTAAAATGTGAATTTTGAAATATGAAGAAATACAATAATGAACTCCAAACTTTTATATATGTAATAGATCAGTATGGATATGTAGATAGATTTTAAACTTTTAGCATCGGCCATTTTTGGTATTTTCGTATTGATCATCATTCTTTTTGTTTCCACCAACTATGGGAAGCAATTGTTATCAAAATTCAACGAAGTTTATTTGTAATTTAATCGGAATGTATGAGATTTTGTATCCTATTACTTCATACTTGACCTAATATAGCGATAAGACAGAATGTTTGATCATGTTGGTACAACGAACGTTGAAAATGAACATGAGACACAACGAAATTAATTAGGACAAACGTACTTGTGATGAGGACTAACTAGGTTGAGATAGATGAGAGGCAATGAATTGGGAAAAATAATGTTGAGAATAGAAAGATCGACATATAATATATATATATATATAGCGAAAGTGTACGATAAAAAAATACAAGTTGAAAAGGGGCGAGAAAAAATCATGAGTACACAAGGGTATTTTTGAAATATTAAAAATTAATATTTTTATATATAGTATACATATATATATATATATATACACACATGCAGCATGCAAATAATTTCCAAGGAATTATAATATCTCATGTTCAAATACATGTACACGTACAAGTTCCGTTAAAAATATCTTATTGAAAATACCTAAAGAGTGGTACACTTTTGAGTTGAACACTACAGATTCACGACTCATCCAGAATGAGATAATGTGTAAGAAACCTGAGTATAAATATTGACATGTATGTATTGTCCGAGTGATGAGGCTACAAATGAAAATGAGTCCTCGACCTAAGAATGGGTCAACTTGGTGTGCGTACCCGAATTTGATCTCGTCGGGGCACGCATGCGCGCTTTTGGATCGCGCGGCTTGGGAATGTCCACCTTCCCGTGGGGATGCGCGACGGACACGCGTGAGAAGGAGTCGCCACTTACTGTTTACGACCCGTAGGTTGAGGGCCGTTGAGTCGTCCGGGTCTAGGGGTACGGGGTACACCTAAATGCTAAGGCAATGATCTGTGCGGAACTGGAAAATCCGTGTTCGGGGGTTCATGTTACGTGCGGGCCTATATCCCGCACGCCCTTTCGGTACTATGGTTTGCTAGGCTTGCATGTTTTATGATTTACCGCATGAATTAAGCTACACTCGGCTCGCACGTTTTGACACCGAAGATTCGGTGAATTAAACGATGTCGGTTGAGAAGCCGAGAGAGAAGTAAACCCGTATGTCGGGGAGTTGGTTCACAATCTTGCGTTACAGTTCATCGAACCATGGAGGTTGAATCCCTGCGTGAACCAAAACCGCGAGATCTTGGATTTACTTGTGTCTGGGCAAGCATTAGACCGATTCGATTAATTCGACTCTCAGACCGTTCGCTCACCGACTGGAATTCTTACAGAACAAATGTACAAAATAAAAGTCCTTACAATGCTCTCGAAAACAATAAATACAAATTACAAAAAGGGTCGAATTCCAGTCGTTTCGCATTCGGTTATTATTCCACTCTAACTCGCCGTGAGTTTAGGGAAAAAGACCGAAGAACTGAAATTCAATGGACGCTCTCACTGAATAGGGCGTTGGACCCTGTGAGTGTTGATTAGGGCGTTGAACCCTGTGCTCGATGATTAGGGCGTTGAACCCTAATATTATTCGGCCTAGGGATCAGGCTCGACCCGCATGGCAAACAGGTGCGGAAAGATAACACGCAACATGTAAATAACATACAAGGTGTTTGTTATTATCGAGTGTACGTGTTTTAACAAGTTGTTAATCCGGGGTATTTTGGCATGCAAATCCTACCCTAGACAAACAAGCACGTGCCAATGTTTTAGCATTCGGCTTTGTTTTGAGAACTTGACAAAGAGAGTCAAATCTCATATGTGTGGATTGCTTTTACAGTTGTTCTGTATTGTGACACTGAATTTCCACTGAATTAGCCAAACTCATGTTTCGACTCTAGATTTGGAATCTAGAATTCCTCCTAACCATTATCTAGTGTTTGGTTAAGTCGAGTGAAAGGTTAATCAGCATTTTGCATGTTTTCTGACAGAGATAACCGTTCTAGTTACTCGAGTCTATGTTAGGATGACAGAAACTCATCAGTTAGATAAGAAAGGGCTATGCAAATGAACCTGCACCTGAACAGGTAGCCCGTTCTTGTCCCATACTGTAGTGTTTCTGTCATGCTAACCCTAAGAGTGTCGCTGAATTGTGAAAAGACGATTTTGCCCTTTATTTGAAAATTGTTTTCAGAAAAGGGGAAACATCGCAGTGCGGGCCACCTCGGCCTGTAGCCGGTGTCGACCAATTCCCTGGGTCGTCCAGGGTTGTGCAAGGACCCCGAAAAAGCCAAAGAACCGGTCGATCTGCCCGGAAGTGATCTAGAAAGATCTTCTGTATCCTGACCTGAGCTACTTGGAATCAGGTAAACATTCAAGTTGAGACACATAAACCCTTTTCAGACATCCATGCTACATCGGACCGCGCGTTTCAGGTTTTGAAATTGATAAGTTTGAAACGGGCACCAACGTCATTTGACAACTCATCGACGCGAGTTATCAGTTAATGGCCAATTCGTGTAAACCTTATCAGTGTGAAGTGGGTTTAATCATGTGAGCGTCCCGATTAACCCGTTTGTGGAATTAATGCTTAAGGGTTGTGCCGAATGCATTAATTGTAAAAACGATTCGTGACTCGGCGACCAAGACGGGTCAAGAAAGACCGAGGAAGATTCGGCCAACGATGGCCGAAACACCCTTTGGTCCTAATAGGCCTGAAAGGGTCTCCGAATTGCGAATCCATGCATATTTTGGTTTGGAAAGACATTTCATGTGAAATTCTCGATGTAATTGAACTTGCAAATTACACGAAATCCGAGAACGGATTTAAAACGGGAAGAGGAAGCCTCATGGAACCCGAATAACTCCATGAGACTCTCGGCCTATTCTCCTTGGATAAAGCCGAGAGGTCTCATGGCTTGTATTTGGTTTCACGAGTTTTCCCCGTCTTGTTTTGAATCGTTTCTCGCATGCTCAAACATCAAACATGTTAAATAACACGATTAAACGAAAGTCGGTATTATCATGATTTAAATAACACATTCAAACATGCAAACATGCACAAACATATTATTAAAGGAATCGATAAAACAATACCGACTTCATGGATGTGAGAAAAACGATAAAACTCAAGAAACAATTTAAATCGGGGCAAAGGAATCCGGTCTTGACCCAAAAAGGTCAAGAAAGCTCTAGGTTACCTCATGGAGAGGTTAACCCGAATGATCTCGGCATTTCCGGGTCGGGATAGTTTCCTCGACTTCGATTTAAATATTTCCCGACATGCTAGCAAGTTAAACGATGATAAACATGCATGGTGTAATAAGGAAATTGCGTAATATTAAAGTTCGGAATTAAAATCATGCTTAAAACCCCTCAAAACTCCACAAACACAACAATAATGTAAAAGTCCTAGCTCCTCTAAGTCGGGAATGGTCATACCTAGTCCCGAGATGCGGGATGGTACCTTCAAGAGTCGGGTTGGACCGTTGATGGGTCGGGTTTGGGCTGTTTTCCGTTGAACAGACCCGAATGGCACCAAACAGACCCGAATGGAAGGGTGGACAGACCCGACTGGCACAAGTCGGGTCGGACGTCGCCACGGAGGTTCCCGATGGAATTTTGAGGCAAGGTCAGCGGCCTTGGATAGCCAAGGGACTCCTCTAGGTGACCGTGGTGGTCGTTTGTTCCCAGAGTTGTCGGGTCGACCCGTACAGTCCTGCAAAAATCACCCAAAACAGAGCACGTCTGGAAACTGGCCCGACTGGGCAGTTTTCGGGTCGGAATTCATAACGATGGATTCCGATGGAAGTTTTGAGCAAGGTCGGTGGCTCCCGACTCCTAACGAACCCCCGGAGGTGTTTGATGGGTTTTGAAAGTTCAGACCGACTCGAGAAGGTGAGAAAACAGGGTTGGAAGTTTTGACCCGGCTGGGCCAAAACTGTGCTCGGTTCTGTACTGAGCTGATTCTCTAACTTAGAGGCTTCAAACTTGAAATCTAAGCTCGGCAATGGATAGAGGGGGTCGAAAACATGTAGGATATGAAGTTTGGTGAAGTTTGGATTTAAGTCAGGATGGATTCCGACTTAAGTCTTGAGTGTTTTGCTTGGTTTTTGGGTGGTTCTTGCTTGCTGCGATTTTGCTGAAGTTCTTGGGAGGTTGAGAGCATTTGTTTGAGTGAGAAATGCTAGAGAGGGAGTGCAAGAGGAGTTGTGTTTAAGTTAATGATGCAATGGGCTTATAAAGGAAGACTAAATGACAAGATTAAGTGGAGTTAAGTGCAATTAAGTGGTGCTTAGGGGATCCGAATTTTTGGAGGGAAGATTAGGGTGGGGAAGTTGTCATGTTGAGTGTAGGGGAAGTTAGGGGAAAGTGGATGGGAGGTGATGGATGGGAGAAGGGAAGTGATGGGTGTAAGAAGATATTTTGAAAATGTGTGGTGGAGGCTCATTTGGCTTGTCTTTAGAGGAGAGCCATGGCTCGCGGCTCGGCTCGGCTCGGCTTGGCTAGCTCAAGGGTCCCACTTGATTAGGAAGAAAGCCGGAAAATGCTTAAGACCCGATTGAGCTTGCATCCGACCTCCGATGTCCAATTAATTTGAAGATTTGGAATGCTTGAACTACGAGGATTTGAATGAGCCCAATATCGCCATGCGTCGTGTGGACGAACGTTCGGGCAACTCGACGCCTCGAGAGTCGGTTTTGCCTCGTTTGGACATTCGGAGTGGAGTTTAGTGCCCCTCGACCCCCGATTGACCTTTGTGCATCCTTGCATTTGTTTTGGCGATCCTATTGCCCCGTGAGTGATTGTTGGCTCGTTGTCCTCGGTCGGGGACCGTTGGCCCGGGAAGACCTAGGGACTTTGATCGGGGTTTTCTCAGTATGCCCTGAATGTCTTGAGGTGCTCGGGGATCGTTGTGAGGTGTCCGGAAATCGTTGCGATCTCTGTTTTCCCTGGAAATGCCCCGAAGGCTCGCCGGGAGACGTTCATGACCACTGAAATGTCCCTCGGGAAACCGAGTCGAGTTCCGGAAGGTCATCTGAAGCTTGCTCCTCAACCTTGGTGGTCCCTGGGTGCCTGTAGACCTGTTTTGGGGGGGCCGTCTGCTTGTCAGTGGAGCGGGCCCCGGAAGCTTTGTCAGAAAAGGCGTCCGTGAGAGATCAGGGTGTCCCGGCTCATGTGGCTTGCCCCGGAAATGCGTCCGGACGTGTCGTTGGTCACTTTGGCACTGAGAGGGATTTTTGGAGTCCCATATTGGGCACCTTTCGGTGCTTCGGTGACTCGATGATGAATAGTGCCACAGTGCCAGCCCCGTCGTTTCGGGGATTCCTTGTTCGTTCGTTCTTCCGACCGCTCTCTTCCGTCTTTCTCAGTGGACTAGCTTTTCTCCCATCGTTTATGACTCCGTGCCCGCATATTGGCCCCTGAATACCGGGCGATGAATAGTGTCCCGGGCTTCAGTCGGGAATCCTCGTGTGGGAAGCCGGTGGGCCAAAATGGGGTGCTGACAGCTTGCCCCTCTTTGGTTACATGCTCGGTTAGAGGATGTAACCAAAGATCATGAGAGGCAGCCCTTTTGGCTTCGGCGACCACTTCTGTCGTCGCTCTCTGTGATAGTTTGTTCCCTCGTGTTGGATACTCAGGGGGGATGTGCAAAGATGCCTGAACCTGTCGTAGGGTAACCACCTGATTAAGAAGCGAACATTATGAAATGCAAGTGAGGGGTCTAAGCCCGCATGACAGCATGTGCAGGGCCAAGGCCCGTGGAAAGCAGTAAAGTGGACGCGAAGTCCGGAAAGTAATAAAGTTACTAGGCCGAAGCCCGTGGAAAGCAGTAAAGTTACTAGGCCGAAGCCCGTGGAAAGCAGTAAAGTGGACGCGAAGTCCGGAAAGCAATAAAGTTACTAGGCCGAAGCCCGTGGAAAGCAGTAAAGTTACTAGGCCGAAGCCCGTGGAAAGCAGTAAAGTGGACGCGAAGTCCATGGACGCGAAGTCCGGAAAGTAGTAAAGTTACTAGGCCGAAGCCCGTGGAAAGCAGTAAAGTGGACGCGAAGTCCGGAAAGCAATAAAGTTACTAGGCCGAAGCCCGTGGAAAGCAGTAAAGTGGACGCGAAGTCCGGAAAGCATTAAAGTTACTAGGCCGAAGCCCGTGGAAAGCGGTAAAGTTACTAGGCCGAAGCCCGTGGAAAGCAGTAAAGTGGACGCGAGGTCCGTGGACGCAAAGTCCGGAAAGCAATAAAGTTACTAGGCCGAAGCCCGTGGAAAGCAGTAAAGTGGACGCGAAGTCCGTGGACGCGAAGTCCGGAAAGTAATAAAGTTACTAGGCCGAAGCCCGTGGAAAGCAGTAAAGTTACTAGGCCGAAGCCCGTGGAAAGCAGTAAAGTGGACGCGAAGTCCGTGGACGCGAAGTCCAGAAAGCAATAAAGTTACTAGGCCGAAACCCGTGGAAAGCAGTAAAGTGGACGCGAAGTCCGGAAAGCAATAAAGTTACTAGGCCGAAGCCCGTGGAAAGCAGTAAAGTTACTAGGCCGAAGCCCGTGGAAAGCAGTAAAGTGGACGCGAAGTCCGTGGACGCGAAGTCCGGAAAGCAATAAAGTTACTAGGCCGAAGCCCGTGGAAAGCAGTAAAGTGGACGCGAAATCCGTGGACGCGAAGTCCGGAAAGCATTAAAGTTACTAGGCCGAAGCCCGTGGAAAGCGGTAAAGTTACTAGGCCGAAGCCCGTGGAAAGCAGTAAAGTGGACGCGAAGTCCGTGGACGCGAAGTCCGGAAAGCATTAAAGTTACTAGGCCGAAGCCCGTGGAA